>NW_007749646.1:2561-3024 GCF_000696425.1 Galeopterus variegatus | reverse complement strand
TGAATCAAGGTGAAGCCCGTTGCTTTGTCTCTTTATTTTCCCTGTGCATGAGGCTTTTCTCGGGTTCTCTCGTTGCCTGCCCTCTACTGAGTGGTCCTCATCCACATATAGGTGGTAACTGAAGGCCTGGGGTGGATGAGATTACCAGGGAACATGCAGAGAAGAGAAAAGGGCCCTAAGAACAAGCCCTGAGCAATAGAGATGGGGACAGCTTCCCCCGTCTGGTCTGGGGGCNCTAGAGTGCAGGGCATGTGTGTGAGTGCGTGTCTCTGTGCAGGTGTGTGAATGTGTCTGTGGTTGTCTGTGTATGTACTTGTGTGACTGTGTGTTCAGGACACTGCGGTGATGAGAAGCTAGAGAGAAAGGCAGGCTTCAGATCATTAATAACCGTCTATCCCTTATGAAAGGTTTAGAATATTATGGAAAGAGTCTGGGAACAGTGAGGAAATCCCTGAAAGCCACC
>NW_007749646.1:0-430 GCF_000696425.1 Galeopterus variegatus | reverse complement strand
TTGTTATCTTTTGACTTTTTGATAATGGCCATCCTAACAGGTATGAGGTGATAGCTCATCATGGTTTTGATTTGCAATTCCCTAATGATTAGTAATGTAGAGGCATCTTTTCATACACCATTGTCGAACATTCAAAACAGCAGATCAAAAGCACGTCCTTCCTTCCTTCCTTCATCAGTTTACTACAAATGTTTATGGAGAGCCTTCTCTGTTCCNGGGGTGGGCACAGTGGAAGCACCCAAGCCAGTTTGGGGGGATCTGGGAAGGCTTCCTGTAGGGGGGGACTTCTAAGCTGAGAGACACCGGGTGGGGAGCTGAGGATGCACTAATGAATAAGGTACAATTTCTGCCAGGGTGGGTCGGTACAGACAAGGAAACAAGACAATGCCATTGGACACAGAAATACAGCTAACTTTATGCATATATATTA
>NW_007749645.1:6511-10747 GCF_000696425.1 Galeopterus variegatus | reverse complement strand
GGCCCTGGACATAGCAGTTTTTAAAGGAGAAATTTGTCATTGTATGGTACTTCATACACGTTGTATGGGACCTTCTGTACTGTATTTCCAAAATCGAAATGCAATTGTTAATGCTAAAAGAGTGCAGACACTATAAAAACAAGAAAGAAAAGAATCAATAAAAAAACGAGAGTTAAGAATAAAGAAATATGGCCATTTTTTTGCCACAAAATACTTATTTTGTCCAAAGATTGCTGATAAAAGAAGCTTTATGTGTCATTAATAAACTTTATTTCCTTTTTCAGCTCAATTAGCAGCCCCTCCTTTTTATTTCTACTTGCTAATAAACACTTATGTGTAGTCAAATTTTAACTCCTTAACATGTGGTATAGATTTGGAGTTGGGAAGAGAACGGATGTAGTTTCCTTTTCATTACAATCACCAGATGCCACCAATATTTACTTGGGCATTTTTGATCAGCCAAATTGTGAAGTAAGTGCACAACAAAGACATAGCCAGTTGGAACAACATGTAAACAAGTATAATTAGAAGTTTAGCATTTTCTTCTAAAACCCAAATAACTGTCCTTTCTATGAGCTACCTGTCTGACTGTTCTGCTGTCTTTTATTATCAGTCACAGCATGTGAGTCTAACAACTACAGAACAATATCTATACTTCTCTTTAGTTGATTTTAATAAAAACAAAACCATGGTCCAAAAACAGAGATGGGTCCTCATTAGTAGAAATGTAAATTCATTTTGTGAAGAGTAATGAGCAAGACAAAGCAGCAATTCTGGGAAAGTCAAGATTTTTAAGTATGAAATGGGGATAAAACTCACTGCACACTAGACAAGACCAGCACCTTCGACAATAACATTTTTGAGTCCCTGCTGTATAGAGACAACTCTTCTAGATGCCAGAAAGACCAAAGTCTAAAACATAGTTCAGAGGCTTTGAAGGGGAGAAAAGATCAGAAAAATGTGTGTAGAAACAACAAAAAGTTGAAGAAAGACCAAACAGAAATGTTTTAGGAAAGTATTTGCCTTTCTATGTCTCCTTTCAACCAGAGAACATTCCATTTCCTGTACAGAACTCATTTCATTTGGGCTATTAAAAAAAGGACAAAGCTGATTTTTTAAAAACTTTTTAAAGAAGCCTGACATGCATACAAATGCATGTTATAGGATTTAGGAATGTACATTTTGGTAATAAAATTATAGATAAATGCAAGGAAATGGTTAAAGAAAAATTAGGATAGGATGATATAAGATTTGCGATGAGAAGGGGCAGACAGTGGGTTCTGGAGTGCTGGCAGTGTTCTATATCTTGACTTGAGTAGTGTTTATATAATTATTTGCTTAATTATTAACCATTTTGTGCACTTTTCTGCATTTGTGTCATATTTTGCAACAATTTTTAAAAATGATATGGAATATCTGTTTTTCACATTTCAGAATAAGGCTGTTATAAGTCTCCATCAGGGAGACAAAATGAAAGCTTATGTAAACTAAGCAGTTGTTTAACTGTAACATGACAAAGGCCACAAGGGACGGTAGTGGTCTGGACTGAGCATAAGACAAAAAAAGATTGCCGATGGTTAATAATTTGCTGTTGTTTGTTCAGCACTAACAACAGCAGAGAGACACTGTGACTGGCATCTAGCACCGGATCACCAGCCATGAGCAGAGACAGCTACAAGTTCCACCTCAGCCTGGATGAAACAAATACAACATTACCCAACATCCTGTCCTCACTAAGGAGACTTTGCAGGACTAGTTTTGTTTCTTGAATCTTTTCTTAAAATTTTTTAAAAATTTTTATAGCAGTTTTAGTTCTATAGAGAAATTACGCAGGAAGTACAGATCTTGACCAGACCCTCCCCCACCCACATATACAGTTTCTCCTATTATGGACATGTTACTTAAGTGTGGTACATTTGTTACAATTATGAATCAATATTGATATATTATTGTTAACTTAATTTCATAGTAGGGTTATCTCTTTACATTGTACAGCTCTATGGGTTTTGCCTACTGCATAATGTCATATTATCACCATTACAGTACTCTACAGAATAGTTTTGATGCCCTAAAAATCCTGTGCTCCACCTATTCACTCCTCCTTCCCTTCCTTCCTTCCTCCCTCCTTTATCCCCTTAAATCCTGGCAATCGCTGATTTTTTTTCCCCCCATTATCTCAGACATTTCTCATTTCTTGTGTTGGAAACATTCAAAATCCTCTCTTCTAGCTAGTCGAAATTGTGCAATAAATTGTTGTTAATTATAGCTGTCCTACTATAGGATCCTTGCTATAGAACACAAGATATTATTCCTCCCATCTAGCTGTACTTTTGTATCCCTTAACTAACCTCTCACTATTCCCTCTCCCATCTCATTTCCAGCCTCTGGTAACCACCATTCTACTCTCTACTCCTATGTGATCAACTTTTTTAGCTTCCACGTATGCATGAGAACATGTGGTATTTTTCTTTGTGTTCCTGGCTTGCTTCTCTTAACATAATGTCCTCCCAGCTCATCCATGTTGTTGTGAATGACAGGATTTTACTCTTTTTTATGCTTGGATAGTATTCCATTGTGTATATATACCACATTTTCTTTATCCATTCATCTGTTGATGAGCACTTGAGTTGACTCAGTATCTTGGCAATCGTGAATAGTAGTGTTGCAATAAGCATGGCAGTACAAATATCTCTTCTATATACTGATTTCCTTTCCTTTTTATATTTACCCAATAGTGGGATTGCTGGATCACATGGTAGTTCTATTTGCAGTTTTTTTGAGGAAACTCTGGACTGTTTTCCATAATGTTTATAAGAACTTACATTCCCACCAGCAGTGTTTAAGAGTACTTCTTTGTCTACATCCTCACCAGCATTTCTTATTTTCTTGTTGATAATAGCCATTCTAACTGGAGTGAGATATTATCTCATTGCAGTTTTGATTTGTGTTTCCCAGATGATTGGTTACATTGAGCGTTTTTTATATACCTGTCAGCCATTTGTATGTCTTCTTTTGAAAAATGTCTATTCAGCTGATTTGCCCATTTTTTGATTGGATTATTTGTTTTCTTGCTATTGAGTTGAGTTCCTTGTATATTCTGGATGTTAATCCCTTGTTGGATCCATAGTTTGCAAATATTTTCTCCCATTCTGCATGTTGTCCCTTCACTCTGTTGATTGTTTCTTTTGCTGTGCAGAAGCTTTTTAGTTTGATATATTCCCATTTGTCTATTTTTGCTTTTGTTGACTGTGCTTTTGAGGTCGAATTCATAACGTCTTTGCCCACCCTGATGAAAGACAGAGCTGATTGAAATGAGAGTTTTAACGCATCTCCAAAAAGACCTCTTCAACCTTTAGCTCCTCCTGGTCTGTTTTAGCGCACTCTGTTCTTTCCATCCTCCTATTTCCCATCAGTATTTCTTCTTCCCAAAAATGCACTGAGCACCAAAGTATAATTTTAAAATCAATGTAGTGCAAAGTCAGGGAAAAAATGGACTCAATCAACAGTGTGTCTTTTTCCTAAGAAGTCACACTGGCAATGAACAAGGGGCCTTTTTAAAATCATCATTTGGGGTGAGAAATGATTTCAGTTAACTTCAACTTTAATGAGCTCTGACCTATTTGTACTACATTTTCTAAAGATTTGGGGTCAAAATCCATGCATTTTAATAGTAGTAACACATCTCTATGAATATATTTTCTTGTTTTTTAACACCTTTTTAGATTCTGGGCTTGATTACTTGGGACTGGCAACTAGAGTGTTGGGTTGCTAAGAGACCAAGTTCTAATCTGTCATGGATTGTATAGAGCCTTGTGGAAACCATTTATACATTGTACACATCCATTTGTTCAAAAAAATGATTTTTTAAATAAACTGCTAAAGGATCAAATACAATAACTTATTTTAGAGTAGGAAATTAAAGTTATTGGTAAGAAGAGAAAAAAATTTATTTTAAAAATTCTACAATTATTTTATCCATAGCATTGTGAGCCACACCATGAAGCCTTCTTTTGTGTTTCTGTTTAACAGCTTTATTGAGAAATACTCATAACTTACATATGACCCAATCTCTCCATCTAGCCTAGAATTAGGCCACCACAACCTATTTTCTGTCTCCATAGATTAGCCTATTTTGGACATTTTATATTAATAGAATCATACAATATATGACATCTTGTGACTTGCTTCTTTTACATAGCACAATATTTACAAAGTTCATCCATATTGTAGCAAATA
>NW_007749645.1:3753-5455 GCF_000696425.1 Galeopterus variegatus | reverse complement strand
TGCTATGAATATTTGTTTGCAAGTTGTTTTTGTGAATATATATTTTAGTTTCTTTTGGGCGGATATGTAGCAGAGTAATTTGATAAATATATGTTTAACTGTTTGAGGAACTGCCAGACTGTTTCCCAAAGTGGCTGCACCATTTTATATTTTTACTAGCAGTATATGAGGATTCTAATTTCTCCACATCTGCTCCAATATTTGTTATTATGTCTTTTCTTATTGTGGGCATTATGGTGGGTATGAAGCAGTATATCTCATGGCAGTTTCAATTTTCATTTCCCTAATGGCTAATAATGTTGAGAATTTTTCACGTCTTTATTGGCCAATTGTATATCTTATTTGGAGAAATGTCCATTCAGATCCTTTTGCCAAATTTCAATTCAGTTGTCTTTTTATAATTCAGTTGTAATAATTATTCTGTGTCTTCTCCAAGTTTCCAAGTTCTGTGACTCCCGGCACAGAGTTGATTTTACCTGATAAGGGAAAACATCTATGTGTTCCAGCAAGCCTTCTCCTTGTGCATTCTATGCACAAAGTCCTTCCATTTGTACAAGGTTCCCCCTGGTATATTTAAGTTGGGGTTTCAGTCTAAGGAAAAGTTTACTTCTAGAGACAAATGAATCCACTTTACATTGTCAGAAAATAAAAGCTATGCGGCCCATTATGTCCCTCTTATTTTTAGTAGATTCCCGAGAGCTTGGAGACAATTAATTCAATGCCCCAAGGTGCTTTAAACCTACTCAACTAAAGTGCATTTTGTTAAGTTTAAGTGGAATTTGGTTTGTTTTAGACTAAAATGCCTCTTTCCTCAGATATTTTCATCTCGATGTCATCCCAGTTCCTTTCAGAAACAGTCATGATAAACCTCTAGGGGAAAAAATACTGGAAAATGTGAAAAGGGTACTTTCAAATCTTTATCTACTAAAGAAAAAAAGTTACTTTTTGTTCTCTTTATGCCGTAGAAAATGATCAGTGTCACTGAGAATAAATTCTAAGGCTACCTGTCATGTATTAAATTGTAAAGGTACAATGGTCTTTGCCAACAAAAAGGAAGCCACAAAGTCTTTGTAAATGTAAAAACGTATAGAGTAGAAGGAGTTTTTGAATTAATGAAAGGAGGTACAGTAAATTCTGTCATTTACAATAACCTAGGGCTGCAACTCTCCCCATTACCTGCTGAACCTTTTGTTGCATGGAGGTGGCATGCAATATCCGCTCTTTTCCTACCCTGTAGGTAAAGCCTAGGC
The DNA here is from genome assembly GCF_000696425.1 of Galeopterus variegatus. Taxonomy (NCBI): domain Eukaryota; kingdom Metazoa; phylum Chordata; class Mammalia; order Dermoptera; family Cynocephalidae; genus Galeopterus; species Galeopterus variegatus. The sequence continues at coordinate 4,205 of NW_007749645.1, read as the reverse complement.
AAGACTTCAGATTAGGTTCACCTTTTATTTCTTACCCTTTCAACAATCACCTTTTTAAAAATTATCTCTTCTGGTTCCCACTTTTCTCACCAAGTTATTATTTTTTTTATTTATTTATTTTTTCCTTTTTTTCTTTTTTCGTGACCGGCAACGGGATCGCAACCCTCAGTGTCGCACCCGCACCACGCTCAACCAGTGAGCGGACCGGTCTCTACATGGGATCCGAACCCTCGGTGGGAGCGCCTCTACCGAGTGCGCCACTGGGACGGCCTGACTCACCAAGTTATTTTTGATCAAGTATTCATTTTGCTGCTTACTTCCCAACTCCCTCCCTCAGAACTGTTCGTATTTTCACAGAACATTCTTAAAGAAGAAAAAGCTTTTATAACCAAAGGAATTAATTTCTCATGGTAGACTAGCATTGTTCTAGAAAAGTTTTTGTTGACTTGTGG
>NW_007749645.1:748-2550 GCF_000696425.1 Galeopterus variegatus | reverse complement strand
CGCTACTCTCTATGCATAAATTGTGTAAGGAAGGGACTCCAGGACAGGATCTCCATGGACTGTAAACTTTAAAAAGGAAAGGATATCTTGTGCATTTCCTCACATTGATTTTATTTCCTAGTTGGAGATTTATTTTTTTTAATGAGTGGGTTTCTGGCCTCTTCAAATCCTGCAAATCTCTTTGCAAATTAATATAGTTATTAGGATGTTGATCACAGACACAGAAAATTAAATATAGAAATATATTTCACATAGAAATATAACCAAACTAGTATTTTTTTGTGGAGACAAATCTCATGTAATATGCTTTCAGTTGCAAGGAACAAAAAATTTAATCTAAAAGGGTGTAAAGAAAAACTGGAATCATTGGTTTTGTGCAGATCTAGACTCCAGAGATATGTGCATCTTCATATATATCCAGTGGGAAGTAAAGAGAAAGTTCAGCTCCCCCCAAATTTCAATTTGCAGATTTGAAGTTCTTCAACCATGATGTGTCAGACCTGATATTGTGCTCAAACCTGAGCCACCTTGTATCCAAGCTTTGGAAAAATGTAGTTGGATTTAGCTCATGAGAGCTTTCTCAGAAGTTGGAGGTAGAATCAGTCTTTATGTGCCTCAGTTACAATGCTTTTACATGTAATAGAAACTCCACTTCAAATTAACTTAAAGTTTAAAGATATTCAGTATCTCATGCAATAGGAAATGCAGAGAGAGGACAGTTCCAAGTATGGTTAAATTCAGCTTCTCTGCAATTTCCATGGCTTTGCTTTCCTCCGTGCACTGGTTTTATTAAAATAAGATAGTTTCTGGACTTTTCAAATACTGCAAATCTACCCCAGAGGTTTCAAGACAACTAACATGGCATCTCAGGTATCCCAGCAGGACACATAGAAAGTTGTACTATGGCAATAAAATAACAGGCTTTCCTTTAATCTGACTGAGCAGTTTAGGCTATATGTCAACCCTTATCCGGTATCAATCACCAGGAGAATGCCATGATCTGTCTAACTTCAAGCTAAATTCCTTTATTGGATAGGGAGGCAGAATTAACATTGATTAGTGTAGGATAAGTAACCAAAGCTTCAGGTAAAACTGGCTTCTCTGGGTATCACGAACACAAGAGGATGCTTGAACACTTGGACACAATTTGTGTCCTGTAAGGAGGAAGGAGGTGGTGAATGTTGGGCAGTCAGCCAACAGCACCTGGTACACACCCACACCACACTGTCAGGAAATTCAGAGGAAGAGAACGTGATTTACAGGGAATATGAAAACAACTCCTCCCTATAACAATGAGGTTNTCGCCCACCCAATGCATCCTACTTAATCATTGGTGCTGATGAATAAATCAGTTCCACATTCGGTAGAAATTTACTATCATAGACAATTGCCAGAAGAATTGTCAAATGCTATAGGAGTTTTTCAAAAAATGAATAATTCCAAAAATGTTTCTTAGCAATGGAACATTACTGTAAAAATGTAAATAACCTCCCAGCATAACTACTTTTAAAAAGTGAGCACCAATTTTAGTAGTTAGCTATTTGTTTAAAATATGAGTCATGTTTATATACAAATACGTTTTGTGAGCACTAACTTTTGTTATTTTTCTAACGAATAACGTGAACCGTTTATGCCTCGCCCTGAGAAAAATGAAAACACCCCACAACAGCAGTGATCAAGATCTCTTACTTCTAAAGCATGTCTCTGGCCTCTTGGAAAACTCAGTGGGCAGCTGACCAATCGCTACTCTCTATGCATAAATTGTGTAAGGAAGGGACTCCAGGACAGGATCTCCATGGACT
>NW_007749645.1:0-556 GCF_000696425.1 Galeopterus variegatus | reverse complement strand
TCCCTTGGGGGTGGAGGCTTAAGCATTAAAATAAAGGGGGCGTTGGCCTTGTGTCATAAGAAGGTGGAATTTCAGGCAAACTTAAGACTTGTGCATAAACTCCCTGATCTGGTCAAAACTGCTTAGGACTAATTGAGATTTTGGCCTTGGTTGTTATCACAGGGAGGCTGTCTCACCCAATAAGACTGGTTGAATGAAAGGGAGGAAAGAAGAAAGACTTAGGGGGAGGAAGGAATGAAGTGTATCTCTTAATCAAAAAGGAGCGGGGGTCTCACGTTTACTATAATCATCATCAGTATTGTGTCTGATTCTATGATATCAAAATCATGTTCTCACAATTGCAATTGGCTATCTTTTCTCTTTTGGAACATTAGGATAAGAGGATAAATACTCGTAAATAAATCGGATGAAAGAAGGGACAGACCCTTACCCACTTGCAACTCTCTAGTAACCCCCAACCTGTCACCTTTTTCCACTGGTCCTGATGGTTTCTGAGAAGGGACATTCGAACAGAATTTTTAATATATAATATATGTGTGTGTGTGTATTTTTTTTT
>NW_007749644.1:9511-10748 GCF_000696425.1 Galeopterus variegatus | reverse complement strand
TGCGAGAGTTCAAGGAAACTACAGCTGGGTAGTGTGAGATTAACAGAGTGTAAATGTGAGGAAGCAAAAGACAGATTTAGTGAAAAACTTGAAGAGCCTTGTCTAGAAGGTCAAGTTTATGAGATTTGTTGCCAAGCTTGTGGGATTCTCAACAAGGCCTGTATCAGTGAGAAATTTGGGAAGAGGTCAGATACAGTTAGGAAATTAGGTTGGAAAGAACACCAGGCAAGTCTAGTACTACAACACAATATTTAAACATTTTATTTTTGAAGCATTTCAGATCTGACCTTGATAACTTGGTTAGCCTCAGAGACATGTACAAAACTGGTAAAAGAGATATTGACTTCATCCAACTTCTTTTACCAAGAAACTTTCATAGAAAACTAGAATCTTCCATGGTTAGCAGGTGATGGTTCATTGAAGTGAAATGAAATTTTAATTTGGTTCTCAGGTCTTAAAATACCTGCCACTTTTGGAGAGCGGACATCAACAAAATATGAACTGATCATCTTATTCCCAATATCCTTTGCAGAGTTATCCTAGCCTGAACCTTCTCTTTGGTATCTAATGAGGAAAGGAGGAAACTGGAAACTACTGCATTGGAGCAGTAGACTTTAAATCCATGTCTTGATGGCATATGGGTTTGTTAGGTTTTTTTCTGAAGGAATAATAGGGATTCTCAAAACTTAAGCATCTTCTATTGGTCAACTTCAAAATAAAAAGATTATATGAAAACACTTTAGATCATCTAGTGATTGTATAGTCAGCGAACTCTGAAACTTATTTCTAATCAGATTTTTTATCCAAACTCCCCACCATGAAAAAAGAAAAAAAAAGAAATTTATAATTGTGCCTGGAGGCAACATTGCAATTTCCATGCTTTATAGAAACCTTAGAAAAACATAGCTTAAAAAACAAATGTGAACAACTAACCATAACTATGAAGGAAAAACTTGAATACTAGAAATAATCTATTGAAAATAATTTCTATGTCCTAGTCAGGTTTTTATTTTAAAATGCTTTATGTTCATCTCTATAATACTACTGGGAAACAGAAAGGAAAACCTGATTTCATTGCCATCCAAAGGATATCATTCCACTAATTTAGCCACCTTGAGACTCTCTGTTACAGTAAATAATAAAGTTGCTGACATTTTTATATGGCACCCCACTCCCTAAGTGATCAAACACCCTTTTGTAAAAAAAAAAAAAAAAAAAAAAAAAAAAAAAAAAAAAA
>NW_007749644.1:4973-6495 GCF_000696425.1 Galeopterus variegatus | reverse complement strand
AAAAAAAAAAAAAAAAAAAAAAAAAAAAAAAAAACTCAGGGTTTCCAGTTAACGGTAAATACAATGCAACAGTACAATATTGATATCAAAATACATAAAGTACTCATAGCTATTAATAATAAGTTTGGTATCTAAAATGAGTGATGTGATATCTTGCTTCATTTTGTATTGGTCAGCTCTGAGTGCCACCCTTTGAAACAAATAAAGCCTATTCAGATCACTTTTATAAGACAATAACTAAGAAAAAAAATTCTCCTTTACTTTAGCCAAGAAAGAAGTTGTTAGGTACAAGTTGACAGTGTCAGGCAAGCATCCAAATCTCCCAGGAGACTGTCACTACAAAAAGTCAAACCTATTTGATAATAAACTACGAACAAGGACATTATATTTTTCTCTCTAGGTATTAAAGCTTCCAAACTCTGTTTATTCCACAGGAGTCTGAACTAATAGAACTAAGAGAAACCATTGAAATGCTGAAGGCCCAGAACTCTGCTGCTCAGGCAGCCATTCAGGGAGCACTGAATGGTCCAGACCACCCTCCCAAAGGTATATTTAGAAATATTGCCATTTTTCATCCACTATGATAAACATCTATTTTATTTATTAATTACACTAAAGCTGCATTTACTCAGTGGCACTGCCTTTTATAGTAAGTTGCTATTAATGTGGTCAGAATCCCAGAATTTGAGGACAGTAGCTTTCATTATCAAATAATTTTTAAATTAACCTTAAGGGATTTGCATCTATAGTCACACACACACTTCTCTCTACTTGCTTTGGTAAAGGTGGGGATGGAGTGGTTGGTTAATGCATACATATCTGACTTTAAGCAAAACAAACCCAGATCGGAATATAAAAATAAACGAATCAATACGGTGAGATACCAAGTAATGGGCATGGGGAACAACTTCTTCTGGGTGGGGGCAATAAAATGGTTCATTTTCTATCATTAATTTAAAAAGAAAATGGATAAAAGTTGGTCTGCTTTTTATTACTGTGCTTCAGCAGTACTAAACAATTGAAAATATTCCTCTCTACCACCAACCCCATTGGCTTGCCACTGAAGAAATGCTCATTATTAATGTCATGTCATTTTTTTTTTCTTCACATAGGTTGTACTTATTTATGCCCTGACTCTTTTCAATAACATTCAATATGCTCAACTCACTCTCAGCTGAAAAATCATTTCCTAAGTCCTGAACGTCCTATCATTTCTCCTCCTACTTCCAGATAAATTTTGAAAAAATTTGTGGAATCTTTCAGTGTCTTCTGCCACCAATCACCCTTCAGCCTACTGGAGTATAGTTTCTTTTCCCAGCACTCCACCAAAACTATTCTCTCCAAGATCAATATTGACTTGTATGACACTAGATCCAGTAAAACATTTAAAATGCTTAATTGTATTAGATATGGAAACAGCATTTGATACTGATGTCCATTCCCTCCAACTTGAAACATTCATTTTTTCTAATGTTCATGACATCACACATTCTTGGTTTTCCTTCTGCTCCTTTGAAATATC
>NW_007749644.1:2022-4475 GCF_000696425.1 Galeopterus variegatus | reverse complement strand
TAGATCCAGTAAAACATTTAAAATGCTTAATTGTATTAGATATGGAAACAGCATTTGATACTGATGTCCATTCCCTCCAACTTGAAACATTTATTTTTTCTAATGTTCATGACATCACACATTCTTGGTTTTCCTTCTGCTCCTTTGAAATATCTTTCTAAGTTCCTTTTGTAGGTTCACTCTTTTGTATCCCATTGTTAATTGTTGAAATCCTAAGCTCTCCTGTTGTGATTCTCTACATTCTGATTCTATATATCCTATCTAAAATTCTATACAAATTCATCTACTATTCTAGCTATAATTATCATTCATGGGCTAATAACTGTCAAATCTGTACCTCCAGGCCAGGCTTATCTCTTGAGGTATAGACTATATATTCAACTTCCAAGGGAGAACTTTATGTGGGTATTTTTGGATGTCTATTTGTCATTTTAAACTTGATATCTCCAAATGTGAACTTATTTTCTTCCCTCATTCTTCTGCTTTAGTGCTATTTGCCTCAGTAAATGGCACCACTATCCTTCCATATAATCAGAAATGTACGTGTTATTCATAACTCCTTCTCTCCTGATTCAGTAAATTACCAAGTTCTGTTGATTCTACCCTTAAATATGTCTTGGATCTGTTCACTTTTCTCTGATCCAATTATCACCATCCATCATCTCTCCCCTGAACTGTGACCACAAACTCGTAAATAGCCTTCCTACTCTTAATCTTCACCTACTCTCCACCATTCTTCACACTGAAGTTCGAACAATTGTCTAAAAAAGTATATCTACAGATATCCCATTGCCTTTAGGATGAAATACAAACACCTTAACGTGACAAAATCTCTCTTGGCCAGCTTCATTCATTCAACAAATATTTATTGATTATCATTATATGCCAGATGCTGTTCTAGACCTTATCTCTTGTTCTTTTGTTGCACTGCATTGTCTATATTTCACCTGTCCTGAATATCTTTTGATTCTTCATAAGTTCTTCATATATTCTAGTTATTCCACTGGTAAGATTATACCCTGTTTGTTCAGCATAAAATCTTTTAGAGACACTGCAGGAGTTAGCCTAAATGTGCCTCCTTGACCCCTAAACTGAATGAGGTCCCCTGTGATATGTTTCTGGAAACAACTGCACCTCTCTTATGAAAATTTGCATTATTCTTTGGTGTCTTCATTTAAGGTCTGTCTTTCCCGATTTATGGGAGAGGGATTTGGTTTGTTTTTTTCACCCTAGTGCCTATGATGATGCCTTGCGCATAAGAGGTTCTTGTTGGAATTATATAAAAAAGAATAATATAATTTTTAAAATATATTTGAATTTTAATTTTAGGAAACCAAGTAACTAAAGTGAGATATTTAAATTGAAGGACAAACTAGTTCCCTAGGGGCTACTTCTGTTAAGAGTTTAGCAACTTTCCATGTGGGTGAGTTGATTTATATGCTGCATGGAAAATTACTGCATATTTAAAGCTTATCTTAGAGCTATAATAAAGCAGCTTATGTTCTAAATCTTCACAACATAAATAGGTCCAGAAGGGATTTTAAAAGGCTTAATCCTTTCTTCAACATAGCACAAGTCACTGAAGTGAAACTTTCTGGAAGGAGCTATAATAAAGCAGCTTATGTTCTAAATCTTCACAACATAAATAGGTCCAGAAGGGATTTAAAAAGGCTTAATCCTTTCTTCAACATAGCACAAGTCACTGAAGTGAAACTTTCTGGAAGAATTCCTTTTATCTTAGGCAACAGGTGGCTTACTATATCTACTGGAATTGAAAAATAGGAATTCCTTTTCTCAGAAATGTGGGAGGAGTGGTGCCTAAGATGGATAAAATAATAACAGTTAATATCTAAGTTGGTCAAGAAATATTAAAAAATAATTTTCCATGTTTTAAAACTAACAAACACAACTATTTATAAAAGATTGAATGTATACAGGATGGTTAGATTTTATTCCTGTAATATTAAAATTTAATTTTAAATCACTGAACATAAAGTTGATTCTTATCATATTGACTGTTGACATTACATGGAGAAAAGTCAGTTGGACTAATGATGTATCTTTCCATGGGTTATTAAGGTAACTGTACAGACTATAAATTGCTATCCTGAAGTCATATTGACATTCGTTTTTTGAGATTTTAAAATATTTATGTTGTGTAAATTTTTAACATGTGATTTTAAGATGTATATTTGGAACGAGGCAATGCTTTTATAGACAGGTAAAAACTATGGCAAAATTACATGCCAATTTACTAATGCACCTTTTTATTTTCTCTAAATTTATGAATCACATTTATTAGCGAAGTCTGATAAATAAAAAGCCTATAATAAAATAAATTTATTTATTAATTTACAAAAATATTTAAGTACCAGCTATGCCCTAGGTACTCTATTAGGTCTTGAAATACAAAGATAAAAAAGAATGCCTCTGTATGCCAGGGATCACGAGCC
>NW_007749644.1:0-1421 GCF_000696425.1 Galeopterus variegatus | reverse complement strand
TATTAGGTCTTGAAATACAAAGATAAAAAAGAATGCCTCTGTATGCCAGGGATCACGAGCCCCTGCAATGAAAGGTAAATTTTATATATACATATATATTATAACATACATAATTGTTTTAAGGCTGAAAATTGAAGGTAATGGAAAATTTTACTTTCATTTTTCAAAATGTACTATTTCTTTTTAAGTCACTACTTTTGTGTAAACATGGAATGATTTTTCCTTAAGATGTAACAAGTGTTGTTAGAAAAAGAGAAAACCCATGTATTAAATGGCCATTGACAATAAATATTTTTTATGAATAATGGTAGGCAAACATAGTTGTGTTGAATAAATAATTAGAATAAATGTATTCAACAACTATGTATTGATTGCCTACCACATGTCATGCTCTGTACAAGGCCCTGGATATACATTGACAAACAACTAGACATGATCTTTGTCTCCATTGAATTCCAGTCTAGCAGGAGAGAAGAAAAGAAATGATTGTTTGTGATCACTGGTGTAGCTGTGTGTATACCAAAGTAGTTAAAAATGCTAAGATGAATAAGTCCCATTGAGAAGGAGGTTTACAAGGAACCCACTAGAGGTTACATAGTAAGCAAAGGTCTTTTCAAGTTAACAACATTTAAAGGGAGATCCAAAGAATAATTATCAAGTCATAGTGTAAATATTGAGGAAGGAGCATCCTTAGGAGGGCTTTGAGGCAGAAAAGAGATTAGTGCCTTTATGGAACTGATACAAGAAAGATAATGAGCAAAAGTGAAATAAGGAGAACAGGCTAGAGAGATAAGGACTGACAAGGTTATTGAGGATGTTTAGGCAATATTGAAGAGTTGGAATTTTTTCTATTTTTACTAAAATGAGTCTATTGAAAGGTTTTAAGTTAGGGAGTGATAAAGTTTTTCTTTTAAAAAGATTTCTCTAGCTACTGTTTGTAGAATGATTTGAGGGCCAGTAAGTTGGATAGCTATTCTTGCTGTCAAGCAGATAAGTGATGTTGGTAGCTTGAACAGGGGCAGTGGTGGTGCAGAGGATGGGAAGGGGACAGTGAATGTGTAACCAAACAGATAACTGAAATTTATGCTTTTAAAATAGGCTTCTCCATTCATTCAGATTATTGACATTCATTTGTTTAACCATTCTTTACACATTTTTATGATAACCTATGGGCTGAATCAATACTTATAAGCACTAGAAAGGAATTGTCAGAGAAAAAAGTAAAATGCATTCCCTTCATTCCACTGTATATTAAAATTATGCCTTTGCTAAGTTTTTTTTTTTTTTTAATGCAGTCATGGGTGAAAGTATCTAAAACCTCCAATGACTACTTTTCACCTATGATTATAATAATTTACCTTTTTATTTTATTATTATTTTTTTTGTCTTTTTTCGTGTCCGGCAACGGATCGCAACCCTCA
>NW_007749643.1:9915-10748 GCF_000696425.1 Galeopterus variegatus | reverse complement strand
TTTTACAAAATTCAACATCCCTTCATGATAAAGACTCTCAACAAATTAGGTATAGAAGGAAAATATCTAAGCATAAAAGCTGTTTATGACAAGCCCACCACCAGTATCATTCTGAATGGGGAAAAATAGAAGGCCTTCCCCTCAAGGACAAGAACAAGACAAGGATGTCCACTCTCACCACTTCTATTTAACATAGTACTAGAGGTACTAGCTAGAGCATAAGACAAGAGAAAGAAATAAAGGGAATCCAGATTGGAAAAAATGAAGTCAAACTTTCTCTATTTGCAGATGACGTGATACTGAAAAATCTAAAGACTCTACCAAAAAACTCCTAGAGCTGGTTAATAACTTCAATAATGTTGCAGGATACAAAATAAATGCCCCCAAATCAGTAGCATTTATATACTCAAGTAATGAATTAACAGAAAGAGAAATAAAGAAAGTAACCCCTTTTACAGTTGTCATAAAAAAGTATGATACTTAGGGATCAATTTAACCGAGGAGGTGAAGACCTCTCGAGAACAGACAGTGTTCAAGGTGAAGACAATGAGAACTACAAACCACTTCAGAAAGAAGTTAAAGAATACACCAAAGATGGAAAGATATTCCATGCTCTTAGATTGGAAGAATTAACATTGTGAAAATGTCTATACTACCCAAAGTGATCTACAGATTCGATGCAATCCCCATCAAAATACCAATGACATTCTTCACAGAAATGGAAAAAAAAAAAAAAACAATCTTATCTTTCCTATGGAAAAACAAAAGACCCCAGATAGCCAAAGCAATCCTGAGCAAAAAAAAAAAAAAAAAAAAAAAAAAAAAAAAAAAAA
>NW_007749643.1:7989-9126 GCF_000696425.1 Galeopterus variegatus | reverse complement strand
ACTGCACTGCTGGTGGGACTGTAAATTAGTACAACCACTATGGAAAACAGTATGGAGGTTTCTCAAAGAACTACAGATAGACCTTCCATTTGATCCAGCAATCCCACTTCTGGCATATATCCAGAGGAATGGGAATCATCTTGTCGAATAGATACCTGTACGCCCATATTCATCACAGCTCTGTTTACAATAGCCAAGATATGGAACCAACGTAAATGTCCATCAATGGATGATTGGATAAGGAAACTATGGTGCATAAACACTATGGAATACTACTCTGCCATAAAAAAGAATGAAATACTCCCATCTGCAACAACAGGGACAAACCTGGAGAAAATTATGTTGAGCAAAATAAGCAAAGCACAGAGGAATAAATACCCCATGTGCTCACTCATATGTGGGAGCTAAGAGAGAAAGGAAGGAAGGAAGGAAAGAAAGACCACAGTGATGCCATGGTCTAACAGAGGGAAGGAACATTCCTGGGGCTACAAAGTGGAGTGCAGGGAGAGGAAGAGGGGGAAGGAGGTTGGGGAATAATTGGGTGGGGATGAAGGGTCCAAGGGTAATTTCTACTGGTGGGTGTGCCCCCAGTATGAATATGGCCCTCACATCATGGGCAGGAGGGGTGACAATTAGCTTTGTATCTCATGAATATTCTTAATAAATAAAAATTAAATTTAGAAAAACACTATTTTTATAATGTATTATCCTTTTATAAAATTCCTGGATTATATTTCCTAATACTTAGTTTAGTATCTGTGCAATGTGCTCATCATATTGACTAAACTGTAATTTTCTGTTCTTATAACTTCTTGCTTTATTGTTATTATTTTTTTATATCAAGGACATCTGAATTTCATAAAACAAGGAAAAGGTAAGTTTGGTTTTATATATTCTTGAAAATTTGGTAAAATAATATTGTTAATTCCAACTTCTCCGAGTATTTTCTAAATTTTATTTCTTTAATAGATAGAAGGTTATTCACACTGTGTATTTTTTCTAGTTAAAGTTTAGCTAAGTTAGATTTCTATCTAAATTTTTAATTTTCGTGGCAAAATATTCATTATATCCTCATTATTTTTCAGTATGCATGCGAGTTTTAGTTACAATAATCTTTTCAGAGATGTTGGTTAATTT
>NW_007749643.1:2312-2847 GCF_000696425.1 Galeopterus variegatus | reverse complement strand
TCCATGCACCCTGAAATATGTGAACCTGGACACTCAAAGTGGGGCTAATGCTTAGAAACATACTATATTAAATATCCTGTTATCTTTGAATACTCCGGTGGCAGGAGAAGGAAGCATTGCCTAACAGCCACTTAATTATCTGCAATGTATATGCAGATAACCAGAGTTTGATGAAGTCTTTACATTTGAACTTTAAGTATCACATTAGGAATCATAAATCCACTACTAATGTTTCTGTGGCACTTAGGCAGCATGGGAAAATTAAGCAATAATGACTTCAAAGGTGGAAGAACCACAAAATAACTGTACATTTGAGGTCATTTTTACCATTTGAACACAAATTATATGAGTGCACTTCATTGGCTTCAGCATTTACAAAGCATTGCTAATGAACAGGGAGGTAATTTAGGAAATGGAGTGCAGGAGGTGGATATAGATAAAACACTGAAGCTTAACAGAATTGATTCCAAATATAAGAAGAAACACATTTGTTGTTTTTAAGTGGCCTCAAATGCAAACCCACAGATGAAACAGA
>NW_007749643.1:0-456 GCF_000696425.1 Galeopterus variegatus | reverse complement strand
CCCTGTTAACATAATGTCTCATCATCCCTAAATACTATATAGCATGTATTGCCTACAAGCAAGGTCCCATATGACAACAAAATAACCATAAAAATCAGAAAATTAACAATGATATATCAACATCATGTCATTTTCAGTACTCACTCAAGTTTTGACAATTATCTCACTAATAACCTTTATAGAAAGATAATGTAATCCAAGATTACTCATTTCATTTGGTATTCATCTATGTAGTTTCTTTCAACTTGTAATATTCTCTTAGCTTTTCCTTGAGTTCTGTGTCCTTGACACTTTAAATGATTATGGCCTCTTACTCTGTAACTTTTCCCTCCAGTTGGATGCATCTGATAATTTCATATGATTAAATCAGGTTATATATTCTTTGCAAGAACATCACAGAAGAATCTTATGCTCTACTCACTTCATTTCATGAAGTGGTACCCAGGGTAGATTTGT
>NW_007749642.1:8614-11233 GCF_000696425.1 Galeopterus variegatus | reverse complement strand
AACCCGTGGCCTTGGTGTTATCAGCACCACACTCTCCCAAGTGAGCCACGGGCCGACCCTCCTTCTGGTGTTTCTTTATGAAAATAAAAACAAATATAACAAGGTCAAGCATTCAGATCCCCAACTGGCCAGCTGCCAAAAAATACATACATGTATGTATATATTTATTTCCCCTCTCCCTTAAAAAGGAGGCGAGCAAACTACTGTTTTTTTAAGGTAAACTTTTTATACTAAAATAGCTTTAGATTTAATAAAAACTTGCAAAGATGGTACAGAGAACAACTGTACACAAAAACCAAGTTTCCCCTCTTTTTAACATCTTACATTAACATGGTACATTTCTCACAATCAATGAACTGGCATTGATATGTTATTATCAAGTCAACTCCATACTTTATTTGGATTTCATAAGTTTTTTCCTAATGTCCCTTTTGTGTTCCAGGGTCCCATGCACCGTGCCACATTACATTTAGTTGTCATGTCTCAGACTTCTCTGGGCTGTGAGAATTTCTCATATCTTTTTTATTTCTGATGACCTTGACAGTTTTGAGGTGTACTGGTCAGGGATTTGTAGAACAACCTTCAATTTGTGTATGTCTGATGTTTTTCTCATGGTAAGACTGGGGTTATGGGTTTTTGTTATAATCAAAAAGGGAGAGAGAAAACTGGTTAAATAACTTAGGCAGTGGAACACAGCAGGCTTTTTAAGAAGATGCATTCAATATGCATTCATATGGCAGATCTCCAAGATCTACATCAGGAAAAAAAGCAAAGAACAGGCCTGTAAATATATGTCCATCTGTGTGTGTGTGTGAGAGAGAGAGAAAGAAAAAACACTCCAAAAGGCCACGTGTAGAGAACTGAAGGGTAGGGGTGGGCTGGAGCCCACTCTGGGAGGAAGCACTCTGAAACTCTGATGGACTAAGGAAGCTTAGGAAAGGTTCGCCCTTTGGTTGAGGAGGAGCATTCCAACCAAGATATCTCTTCTTTTGGCTGACTGCCCTCTACGAGGGAAGAGACCCCTCAAAGACAGAGTAGGAGACACTACAATGGGAACAGAAAGGCACCCATGGAACACTGGCCACTGGCCCACATGATCAAAGACAAAAACATACACAACTGTTCAGGGATGACCGATCAAAGAAGAAATGAATGAAGTGACTATCATCCAACAGTCTTCATAGAAAACCATATGCTGAGCAGCCACCTGCCAAGAAGTGGAGCCACAGTAAGCTGCTCAGAATGGCAGCTCTGTTAGGGAGACCTGGCATATTTAATGAAATGAAAGGCAATATAAACAGACCAGAGAAATTACCTGTGTAGACACTCTTTAGAAGTGCTCCCCCCACTGCCTTTTTGGTAATGCCCCCAAATATTCTCTAATTTATCCATAATAATTTTGCCTATAATAAATTGCCTTGAAATTGTTAGACAAGTGGGGATTCAGGAATAACTGCTCAATGACAACAGAATCCTGAACGTAGGGCCGGCCTGTGGCTCGCTTGGGAGAGTGTGGGGCTGATAACACCAAGGCCACGGGTTCGGATCCCATATAGGGAGGGCCGGTTAGCTCGCTGGCTGAGCGTGGTGCTGACAACACCAAAGTCAAGGGTTAAGATCCCCTTACCGGTCATCTTTAAAAAAAAAAAGAATCCTGAACGTAACAGCCATCAACTCTTTCCTGATAGAACAAGCAAACTGAAATACGGACAAAGATAAATGGTAATTAAATAACTCTAAGATCCCTGCAGAAAACAGATGGCCCAGATTTAGTCCAGAAGTTTAATAGGAGTCTAACCTAGGATCTTGCACAATCAGTTTTATTATCCTCTGATGAAGAGGTCCTGAGGCAGTGCTGCAGGTAAAGTCCAGTGGACATTTCAGGACAGTGTGCAAAGAACAGGTTTGGCTTCTGTAGCTCAGGAGCAACTGGCCAAGGTTCAGCTACCTCCCATCCCCCTAAATGCAGGGATCCTCGGTTGCTGTGGCCAGGGAGCAGAGCTGGTTTTGTCACCAGAAATGAGACGGCCCCAATAACCTTTGGCATGATAGAGAAGCAAAAACCAAACAAAATAAAAAACAAAAAAGAACAAGAACAAAATCGCAGTGGTTCCTGTTTGTTTGGGATCATAGAAGATAATCCCATTCAGTACAGCAAAAAGCTGAAACTATAGAATCTTCACAGATAAGTACATTCATCACTAAATTCATGTTTATTTGTAAAATTATCATACAGTAGGATTAATTCCTTTGGGGGCACACACTTTCATAAATTTTAACTTCATTAATTTTTTAAAAATTCCAATTCTTTGTTAGCATATATTGCACAAGGAATCTTCAACATTAAAACTCAAGAAAGGGGCTGGCTGGTTAGCTCACCTAGTTAGAGCGCAGTGCTGATAACACCAAGGTCAAGGGTTCGGATCCCCATACTGGCCAGCCACACACACACAAAAAAACACCGCAAGATATACCATGTGTTTTGAACTATGGCTCAAAAGGTTCCATCACATGGGGATTATTAACAAATATTAAATGTAATCTCAACAAAATAAATCGTACAGTAACTAAACAAAAGTATTATTTTACTGTGCTTTTAAAAGTTTTGCAATCACCAGA
>NW_007749642.1:3332-8508 GCF_000696425.1 Galeopterus variegatus | reverse complement strand
GTACAGTAACTAAACAAAAGTATTATTTTACTGTGCTTTTAAAAGTTTTGCAATCACCAGAGTAAAAATGGATTCAGAAGAGGATATCTGCATGGTTTCAACATAATTCGTCACATACTAGTTATTAACTACAAAAGGGAAATGGTCCACTGCACAGTGGAGAAACCTTCATGGGCCTCCTGACATGACGCACCGTGAAGGCACGTCACTTCTGGGGTATTTCTGACAAAAAGTACATCATCTGAATCTAACGATGAAGAAATATCAGACAAATCCAAATTGAGGGACATTTCACAGAACAACTGCCTTATACATTTCAAATGTGTCAAAGTCACAGAAGACAAAGAAACTGTCCCAGTGAAAAGAGACTAAAGTGATATGACAACGGTTATGGATTTTACTGTGTCCCCGCAAAAAACACATGCTGGAATCCTAACCCTCAGTGCCCCAGAAAGTGACCTTATTTGGAGACAGGGTCTTTACGGAGGTAACCAAGTATACATGAGGCTCTCGGGGGGCCCTAATCTATTATGAATGGTGTACTTATAAGAAGGGGGAAATTTGGACACAGGAACAGACATGCACACAGGGAGAAGGCCATGTGAGGATAAAGGCAGAGATAAACACACACATCGTGGTGATACGTACAGAAGCCAAGGACACCAAACCAAACCAACCAGAGCTGCAAGAGTGGGGCTTGGACAGCTTCTCCCTCACGGCCTCGGAAGGAACCAACCCTGTGGACACTTTCATCTCAGACTTCTTGCCTCCAGAACCATGAGACGGTACATTTCTGTTGTTTAAGCCCCCGAGATTGCAGCACTTTGTTACGACAGCCCTAGGAAATAAATACAATGGAATGTGATTCATGATCCTGGACTGGAACTTGGACTGGGAGAAACAGTTGTGATAAAGGACATTATTGGGCAATTGTAAAACCACAAAAAGGACTGTAGATTCGATAACAGGATTGTATCCATGTTAAATTTCATTCATTTGTAATTGTCTAGTAAATGTCCTTGTTTTTAGGAAATACACCCTGAAGTATTTAAGAGTAAAGGGGAAGGACTTCTGCAATATTTTTTCAAACAATTCAGAAAGACGCGAGCAAGCAGATGCACAGAGTTGACTGGCACTAGACAGAGCCAAGGTGGCAAAATGCTAACCAGAGAGTCACGGTGAAAGTACATTCTTTGTTCTGTTCTTGCGATTCTTGTATAAATTCAAAATTATGCCAAAAGAATGAGATAAAATTCACCAAATCTAGCTCTCCATCTAAGCCTATCTATTTAATACTGGATATACCCACTATCATTACTGGATGAAGAGCAACTGATTTTCCAGAACATTGGAACTGGAAGAGTCTTTTGTCAATTAGCCATTTTCTCATTTAACAAAGATCCATGAGCACTTCAGCAGGGCAGGCACAGAGAATAAAGAACCTATCCCTGCTCCTGAGGTGTCCCAGACAAGTACCTTAATATGACAGATAAGTATCCTGAGGCCCAAGGTGTCACAGCTAGAGGCAGGCCAAGACTAGAACTAAATACAGTACTGAAATATTTGTTCCTGTAGAGCTTATACACTATTTACCTTTGGAATATGTTGTTCCTTTCATGTGATAAAGATTCTCATTTGGTTTACCAAAGGAGGGCAGAGTACACTGTGCGATGTCACAAACTTCCCCAGAATGCCCTCGGAGCACGTAGAGCTCTCTGTAAACGCCACTGTTGGTGTTTCTGATGACAGTGTCTCCTTTTGATCAGTCTTATTATGGAAGCACTTAAAACAATACTGATTCAAAGGAAATATTATGGCAGGGAGAAATAATTTTCTTCTTCCTTTTTTTAAGCAGAAGGAAAACCTATGCTATACAAATACTCCCAATGACATCCTCAACTTTCAAAGCACTGACTTGATTAAAGGCAGCACAAACTAGGAGTACAAAACCTATGTTCTAGTCACAGCTCTGCCACTTAAGTAGCTGTGACATGACCTTACCTCTATGGGACTGAGGTTCCTCTTTTATAAAATAAGAGACTCCCACTCAAGAGAGAGAACTGAATATTTGCTTGTCTTTCCTACCCATCAAGATCCCACTAAATGTAATTTAACAAAGAGAAAAGGAAGGGGCATAGAGGGTGAGCAACTACAATGAATGGGTGCATTAAGTGTGGTGACCTTGGAGAGGCTCACACATGGAATCAGCAGGTGTGCCAGGGCAAGGGCGGTACAGGGCCTAGCAACAGGATGGATGAGCTAACCCTCCCCACACTCCTCCTCTACCCCTNCTGTGCGATGTCACAAACTTCCCCAGAATGCCCTCGGAGCACGTAGAGCTCTCTGTAAACGCCACTGTTGGTGTTTCTGATGACAGTGTCTCCTTTTGATCAGTCTTATTATGGAAGCACTTAAAACAATACTGATTCAAAGGAAATATTATGGCAGGGAGAAATAATTTTCTTCTTCATTTTTTTAAGCAGAAGGAAAACCTATGCTATACAAATACTCCCAATGACATCCTCAACTTTCAAAGCACTGACTTGATTAAAGGCAGCACAAACTAGGAGTACAAAACCTATGTTCTAGTCACAGCTCTGCCACTTAAGTAGCTGTGACATGACCTTACCTCTATGGGACTGAGGTTCCTCTTTTATAAAATAAGAGACTCCCACTCAAGAGAGAGAACTGAATATTTGCTTGTCTTTCCTACCCATCAAGATCCCACTAAATGTAATTTAACAAAGAGAAAAGGAAGGGGCATAGAGGGTGAGCAACTACAATGAATGGGTGCATTAAGTGTGGTGAGACCTTGGAGAGGCTCACACGTGGAATCAGCAGGTGTGCCGGGGGGCAAGGTTGCCAGGGCAAGGGCGGTACAGGGCCTAGCAACAGGATGGATGAGCTAACCCTCCCCACACTCCTCCTCTACCCCTGCATGCAGAGTATCAGGCAGCCACAGGTCAAAACAGGCATACTTCTCTAAAGACAGCAAACAAACGTTTTCCAAAGAAATAAGAAAACTACTGTGGATGGTGGTGCTGCCCTCTGTACAGTTCCTCATCCAGACATTCAGGACTTACTCATCTCAAAGTGAAACCTGCCAGCCAATTGCCCCAGCCCACATACACAGGGCCTTAGTACTGACTCACTCTTCAGTATGAACAGACAATCAAGGATCACCAGATATCTGGGGAAAATTTCATCATGAAAGAAAAACACTAATAAAGAAATAGCAAAACTGATCCATGAGGAAATAGAAATAATACAGGGAACAGAAGAAAACTTTTAAAAAAAAAATTAGAGAAAAGGCAAGAAAACTAGCCATTCAGGGGGTCGAAAAAGCCTGACAAAATCAGTTCCAAAAAGAGGAGAAAAAATAGAGGAGTAAAAACTATCAAATAAATAATAAAAGTTTTACAGAACTGAATAAAAATTTGAGTCTTTATTTGAAAGGGCAGAACTGGATGAATGGAAAAGACCCCTGTCTTCAACGTATCATATAAAAGTTCTGAGCACCAAACAAAAGAGGGCTACTAAGAAATTCAAGGGCTGGCTGGTTAGCTCAGTCGGTTAGATCACGGTGCTGATAACACCAAGGTCGGGGTTTGAACCTGTACTGACCAGCTGAAAAAAAAAAGAAAGAAAGGAAAAATAGGTCATATACAAAGACAGCAAATCATACTCCTGCATCTTCTCACCTCTTCTCATCTACAAACTCATGAACATCTGTCTTTCCTGTAACAATGGTAGAAGTGTCCCTAATCTTATCACCCAGTTCTTGAAATTGCGGTTACCTCCGCTCTGTTAACCCTGGCACTGGACACCATCTGTTTCCCATCTTCCAAGGATTTGCTGAAATCCCCAGCCCACTGACATCTGTTCTGTTTTGGGTCCATTTTGGTGGAAGGGAGAGGAAATAGGCACAGGTGGATTATGTTTAACCAGAACCAAGCCCCTTGGTCTTAAATACTAGCTCCAATCCCGAACAGCACGGTAGTCTTCCAACTGCTCAAACCCAGGAATCATTCTAATAGACCTGCAGCATAACCAGCGCCACTTTAGACAAGCCCATGTGCAAAGTGGCGCCGCCCACCTCCTCCTCTTTAGGAGAAGCCTTCTGACTTCAACAGAAACCGCTTTTGCTTCTGCAAGGACGCAGTTCTCCACCCGGATCCACATTAGCATAATGACCCTCCTTGATGGTATCACCCAGCTCTTGGCGCCAACATACCTATATAAGCTCTACCAGCCCCAGGCCTGGCGCTGTCCCCTTTCCAGGGCAGCCCTGGGCTGCCTGCTACTTTGAGCACAGCTCAGCAGATTTCTTTCTTTCATAAAGCTTGAACGGTACCCAGCATCTCGGCTTTCTTTCACATTCTTGATGCCTCCCTTCCTCTCATGGACTCATCTAATCCATCACAAATTTCTATCAGTTTTACCTCAAACTAGATACTGAATCTGTCCACCTCACGCCACCTCCATAGTCACCATCACTGCCCACGACTTTGTCAGCAGTAGAACTGGTCTTCCTGTTTCTACTCTGTCCGTCTACAGTCTATTCTCTTCATAACAACCAGAGTAATATTTTAAAACGGAAAATATGACATAGGTAGTATTTTTTGCCCAAACCTCAAGTCTGAATCTAATAAAGCCTCTAAAACTAACCAACAGCTTACAGCAAATACAGAAACAGAGGAACATGTTAAAGAAACCACTGAAATGGTGAAATCCAGATTCTGGGAAATTCCACAGGAAAAAATGATGTAGCTCCTTCAACAAATAAACTGAAGGAATGAAAAAGATGTATGGGGAAACCTAAAAGAGGCTTAAGATTATCCAACAACTGCAACGTGTGGACCTTGTTTGACCCAGATTTCGACTGTCAATCACTTTGTACAAAACAATCGGGGATATCTGAATGTTGGTTGGACCTGTGATGACATTAAGAATTTTTTTTTTTGGTGGCTGGCCAATATGGGTATCCAAGCCCCTGACCCTGGTGTTATCAGCACCACGCTCTAACCAAGTGAGCTAAACGATCAGCCCTACACTAGGTTTTTAAAACAAAAGTGCATTTATCACTTTGATGACGACGATACTAACAACGAAAACAAAAAAGTCCGGATTCCAAGATCTCTAAGAACTGTCAGCTTGGGGGGGGGGGGGGGGGTTT
>NW_007749642.1:1203-2332 GCF_000696425.1 Galeopterus variegatus | reverse complement strand
GGGGGGGGGGGGGGGGGGATTACTGTTTCCAAGACAGAGGTCTTAGAGGAGCACAGCCAGGTCTCTCATTCCAGGTCCACGCCCACCCCATAGACAGGGAGCACCGCAATCCCACACTCAGGTCCCCGCAGTCCACACCTCTGGCAGCAAAGACACCATTATCTTAACAAAAGATAACAATGGAGCCTCTCCCTAACGCCACTTTTGTCCCCGTCCCTCTATTCTCCAATCTGAAAGGGGCCTGCGATCTCCTCCCCGCCCTCATTTCCCGGGAGGTCTTTGCACTCGGACCCGGAAGCATCGAGGCGTGCGGGTCCCAGTGCGCAGGCGCAGTCCCTCCTCAGCCTCGTTGCCCCGCCCCCTCCGACGCCTCAGCCAACCTGTTCTGGGCGACGCCCCGGCCTCAGGTTCCCTCCTTCCGCCCCACGCGATCACGTGACCGGGGGCGGCGGGCTACCCAAAGAGTCTCCGTTCCCCCCCCCTCATCCTCGGGCAATTTCTTGACCTTCTTCCCAAGTCCTCTCCCCGAGGGGCCGCTCGGGGACCTCCCCCGTCCGGGGATTCNTTTTGACACGGAAAGCCAACCTTGCTCACTGTTGAATAAAAATTCAGATTATAGAATAGCATGTAGTGTGTGGTCTTACTTATAATATTAACAGTGCTGACTGAGCTCACGCTCTGCATCTGTCAGTCCACGAAGAACATTCCGTGTGTTACCACTCAGAGCACCCTGTGAATTACGTATTATTATTATTATTGTTGTCCTCATTTTAGACATGAGAAAACTGAGGCTTAGAGAACATCAGTAACTTACCCACAACCAGAGAGAAAGTAAGGGTGGGACCAGGATTCAAAGCCAGCCTCGTCCTGACGCTGAGGGAAGGTGCCTTTATGTGTGTAGAACTGAGCAGATGCATTTGTGCACATGTGAGCGTGTGTGTGCACAGCTATATGTATATGCATATTTAAACATGTACGTACCAACAGTCCATGAGATGACCTAGAGGTGTTCATCAGAAGGTCAGCAGCAGGCGTGGATGTTACACTTTGGAGTAACTTGAGATTTCTTCTTTACGCATTCATTCTTTGCCTCTTTAACATTACACGTATCTCATTTGAATAGCCAAAG
>NW_007749642.1:0-1161 GCF_000696425.1 Galeopterus variegatus | reverse complement strand
TTTTGAGTGATTTAAATGCAAAATGTCTTTGCTCTTTGTAAAAAGAAGGCCTGCTACATTTCTGAATTTGGATAGTGTGGATCTTGAGTTTAAAATAATGGGAAATATGGGAGTGGATGAAGAACATCTGTCAAACCTCAGGATGAATAGAAAGTATTCTGAGAACCCAATATTGTCGAATCTGGTGACAGTGTTTAAATGGCTGTCTTGTGAATATGAGAGAGACATCATAAAAACCTGCGGTGGTCCTAGTGCTGAAGAGAGTATGTCCTTTTCTCAGGTCATCCATTTTTGTTGTGTTTTGTTTTTTAATTAGAAATAAAAGTGTGGACTTTTTTTGCCTGAAGCTAAATGAACACTATTATTACATTATACTAGTACAAGATTCTTTTGATCTATAGCATATTTTATATTTTTCACTCATTCTTGGGCATTTCCTNGGCCGGGACGAGCGGGGGCGGGGACTCGCGCTGTCCGGGGGCTGCTCCTAGGACAGGCTGACGTTGGAGCTGGGACACCCGTCGTCGCTGCTGCCTCCGCCGCCACCTCGTCTTCCGCCGCCGCTAGCCGTCACCATGAACCCGGACCTGCGCAGGGAGCGGGACGCCGCCAGCTTCACGCCGGAGCTGCTCACACACGTCCTGGACGGCGGCCCCGAGCGCACCCGGCGCCGCCGAGNTACAAGATTCTTTTGATCTATAGCATATTTTATATTTTTCACTCATTCTTGGGCATTTCCTCTTTTAGGTTTCTACATTTTAGAGGAACTCCAATATTTTGATCTGTTAAAGTTAAATCGTATAAATCGTGTATATTCAAGAACCAAGAGAAATGAAACATGTTATCTGCCTTTATGGTAGTAATGGTCATTCCTCCCTTATACTTCTGCCTCTAGTGCATTTAGTATCTGTTTTCAACTTGGCTTGGTTATTATTGTGAAGAAGAAATGGTTAAATTTGTTTATTTATAGTAGCCCAAATCAGAGTACTCACCAACTTCCAAAAGTTCATTTTTGTTTTTAAAGTTTGTAACTCATGGCTGTGGAAGTATTGAGGCAGAGTAACTTCTAAAAGATTACATTACTTCTCACTTATTTGTGAGAGCTAAAAATAAATAAACACACAAACAAAGGGTGTGGGGGGAAGAAGACACAAGAATCAC
>NW_007749641.1:10131-10752 GCF_000696425.1 Galeopterus variegatus | reverse complement strand
CGCACATTTTTTGTGTCAATGTGTTTTCATGTCTCTTGTTTAAATACCTAGGTATGAAGTGGCTTGGTACTATTTTTAAAATATTTGTGTTTAATTATCAGAAAAACTGAGAGGCTAATTTCCGGAATGATTTCAATCATTTTTATCCTCCCATACTACTGTCCACATCCAGGCCGATGTTGAGTGCTGTTAAGTCCTTTTGAATTCTAGTAAGTATATAGTGTTATCTCATTGTGGTCTTCTTTTGCATTTCTCTGATAACTAATAATGCTAATTACTTCATCATATGCTTACTGGGCATTTTTATATCTCATTTTGTGACTTGTTTTTCATATCCTTTGACTATTTTAATTTGTCTGTGTTTTTATTATTGAAATGCAGAAGTTAATTACATATTATGGATATAAATTCTTTGTCAAATGAATTGTAGACATGTTCTTTCAGTCCATAGTTTGTTTCTAGGATCTTCCATAAAAATAAATAAATAGATAAATAAATGAATAAATAAATAAATAAAGTTTGTCTACCCTAAGGCTAAACGGATTTTTTTTTACCTTATTCAAAATATTTTAACATTTACTTGTACATATTTGCAGGTACAGTATGTTGTTTCAATACATG
>NW_007749641.1:4284-4977 GCF_000696425.1 Galeopterus variegatus | reverse complement strand
TACACTGGAGATTGAGCAAATATGTTGGGGTGTGGGGTCATTTTTATTGAGGTATACTTTATGTCCTGTAAAATGAATAAAACTAAATGTACAATTCAACATATTCTGAAAAATTCCTTCACCTGGATGACTCGGACTCCTATTAAAAATTAAAATATTTCCATCATTTGAGAAATATTTCTTCTACTTCTTCCCAAACTCCTCACTTATCCCTGCTCCAACTGTCAAGAAGCAAACCTGTTCTGATATGTTTCGTCATTAACTTCATTACAGTCTGACTGTAACAGAATTTCAAATATAACTACAGAGTGTCTGACCTACTTTGTCCAGCTGAATAGATGAATGTTTTAAAGGCTTATTATTTTTGTGTGTGCATTAGTAGCTTATTCTTTTTTGTCTGTCTTAATTTCCTGAGAGGAAATTTATTTCACTATATTGATATACAACAATTTATTTAGCCATCCTCCAGTTGTTGGATATTTAATGTTTTCTCTTTTGAGCAACTATGAATAGTTGTTATGGATAACCTTGCGCACATTTTTTGTGTCAATGTGTTTTCATGTCTCTTGTTTAAATACCTAGGTATGAAGTGACTTGGTAATATTTTTAAAATATTTGTGTTTAATTATCATAAAAACTGAGAGGCTAATTTCCGGAATGATTTCAATCATTTTTATCCTCCCATACTACTGT
>NW_007749641.1:0-2536 GCF_000696425.1 Galeopterus variegatus | reverse complement strand
CCTCCAACTTTGTTCTTTTTGTTCAAGATTGCTTTCTCTATATGGGGTATTTTGTGGTTTCTTTTAAATTGTAAGATAATTTTTTTTCTATTTCTGAGAAGAGTGTCATTGGTACTTTGATATGTATTGCATTGAATGTGTAGATTTGGAGGGATAATATGGACATTCTGATGATCTTAATTCTTCCAACCCATGAACATAGGCTATCCTTCAATTTCTTTGTGTCCTCTTCAATTTTTTTCAACAATGTTTTATAGTTTTCATTGTAGAGATTTCATATTCTTGGTTAAATTTACTCCTAGGTATTTCATTATTTTGATAGCTATTGTGAATGGGATTACTTTCTTGATTTCTTTTTTGGCTATTTTGTTGGTGGTGTATAGGAAGGCTATTAATTTTTGTGTACTGATTTGTATCCTGCCACTTGACTGAATTCATTTATTAATTCTAGTAATTTTTTGATGGAGTCTTTAGCGTTTTCTATGTACATGATCATGTCATCTGCAAATAGGGAAACCTTGACTTCCTTCTTTCCTATTTGATGTCATTTATTGCTTTTGGTTGCTTTATTGCACACGCTAGAACTTCTAGTACTATGCTGATAAAGAGTGGGGAAAATTGGCATCTTTGTCTTTTTCCAGATCTTAGAAGAAAAGCTTCCAAGTTTTGCCCATTCACTTTGGTATTATCTGTGAATTTGTCATATATGGCCTTTATTGTGTTGATGTACATTCCTTCTATACCTAATTTGTTGAGGGTTTTTATCATGAAGTGATGTTGGATTTTATCAAATTCTTTGTCTGCATCTATTGAAATGATATATATTTTTCCCCTTCATTCTGTTGATGCAATGCATCATGTTTATAGATTTGCATATATTGAACCATCCTTGCATTCCTGGGGATGAATCCCAGTTGATCGTATTGTATGATCTTTTTAATGTGTTGCTAGATTTTGTTTGTGAGTATTTTGTTGAGGAAATTCACATCTTTGTTCATTAGGGATATAGGCCTACAGTTTTTTGTGTTGTATCTTTTTCTGGTTTTGATATAAGGGTTATGATGGTCTTGTAGAATGAGTTTGGAAGTATTCCCTCCTCTTCAATTTTATGGAAGAATTTGAGAAGAATTTCTATTAATTCTTCTTTAAAAGTTTGGTATAGGGCCGAGGCCGTGGCACACTCGGTAGAGTGCAGCGCTGGGAGCGCAGCAGCGCTCCCGCCGCAGGTTCGGATCCCATATAGGGGTGACCGGTGCACTCACAGCGCTCACTGGCTGAGTGCGGTGCGGCCAGTCTCCAAAAAAAAAAAAGGACAAAAAAAAAATGTTTGGTATAATTTGGCAGTGAAGTCATCTGGTTCTGGGGTTTTCTTTGTTGGAAGACTTTTTATTACTGCTTCAATCTCATTACTCATTGGTCTGTTTTGGTTTTCTCAATCTTTATGATTCAACTTTGGTAAGTTGTATGTGTACAAGAATTTAGCCAATTCTTCTAAGTTTTGAATTTTGTTCACATATAGTTGCTCACAGTAGTCTTTTTCATTTCTGATTTTATTTGAGTCTTCTTTTTTCTTCATTAGTCTAGTTAAATGTTTATTGATTTTTTTATCTTTTCAGCTCCTTTTCATTGACCTTTTGAATTTAAAAATTTTTTTAAATCTCTAATTCATTTATTTCTGCTCTGATCTTTGTTATTTCTCTCCTACTACTGATTTGGGAGTAGGTTTGTTCTTGTTTTCCAGCTCCTTGGAGGTAACATCAGAATTTTTGTATGGAGTCTTTCTTCTTTCTGGATGTAGGCATTTACTGGTATAAACCTCTCTCTTAGATCTGCTTTTGCTGTATCCCATAGTTCTGGTATGCTGTGTTTTAATTTTCATTTGTCTCCAGAAATTTTAAATTTCCTTCTTGATTTCTTCTTTGACCCATTCATTGTTTAGGAGCATATTGTTTAATTTCCATGTTTTATTTCTAGTTTTATTCCATTGGGTTTTTTTTTAACAAATAAAATCCTGGGGATTTTTATTTTTGTTTTTTTCTGATCATGCCAATTGTCTTATTTTATTTTTTACTTTTTATTATTAGCATATTCATTATTACAAATCATGGTTTTTCTTTATGTTTTCTTCTTTACCTGATCTATCACCCCCAAACTCCCTCCATTCTCCGCCATCTCTAGTATCTGTAGGTAGGTTTATTCTCTCCTTCTGAAAGTTCAATATATGGTTGTCTGTCTTCCTTCCTTCCTTTCTTTCTTAGCACCCAGTTATTACTGAAAACATGCAATATTTCTCTTTCATTGGATTATTTCACCTAACATAATTTTCTCCAGACTTATCCATGTTGCTGCAAATATCAGAATTTTACTCTTTTTGATAGCTGAATAGTATTCCATTGTGTATATATACCACATTTTCCTTATCCGGTCATCCATCAATGGACACTTATGTTGGTTCCATATTTTGACTATTTTACATAGAGTTGTGATGAACATGGGAGTGCAGGTATCCCTTCAACATGATGATTTCCATTCCTTT
>NW_007749640.1:0-10754 GCF_000696425.1 Galeopterus variegatus | reverse complement strand
CTCTGACATTCCTTGAGTGCTTTTGTAAAAAAGGAAAGGTATTTATAACTCAATGAAGAATTTTACTGCATTAGAAAAAAATAAATTCTGACGGGGATAGGGAATATGGGTTGTATGATTGCAAATGAACATTCCTAAAGGCTTTTCTCCTACATTATTACTGAGGAGGGGGATAACAGTCAGTTTTTATAGACTTTAAATTTACAGGGATAAAGTGATATTTCTTAGAAACATTTAGTCTCATTATTAACCATCATCCTGAGGGGGATCCAAAAAGTCATCGTGTTCTCACAGAAGATGATCTCATCCCAGAATGTGGAGATGAAAACATCTAAAAGAACAGGATATAAATAATCTTCCTTATGGCGAGTCAACAAGTGTAGCTTGTTATGAGCTGCTGTGAAATACATACGTGTTTAGATCTGTATCTCCAAGTGGGTAGATGACTCAGTGATTCTCAAATTTTGCTCCTCCAGAAGAGTTTCAGGTGGGCTTGGGGGGCTTGTAGGGGAGGGATAGAGAGAGACACTGCAGGGAGGTGTGAGGAGGAGGGGCAATGAAGGAGATGGGTGGGGAAGGCATTTTCTGGGTGGCGGTAATCCAGTCCCTCTTCTTCAGTCCTGAACCAGAGGAGGACTAATTTATTTTACATACAGGGTTTCTGCACCAGATTTTAATTGAGAAGATATTTCCACTATTTTAAATATTAAAAATCTTCATGAGACTTAGATAACCATGGCAAATTGAACACAGGTATCTAATTTCACTTCTGAAACCCAACTAAAATAATATTAAAGAAAGAGGATATAAACCCACATGGACAAAGAAAAAGGAAAAGGAAACAATAGCAGACAAGAGAGCTTGAAAAAAATTTGGAAGATAAAATGCAGATGGATGAGAGGTATTTGACTTTACCTTAATCAGCTAGGTGCCTGCAGGGGTGGCTGGCGGAGGAAGCATACACATTTGTACTGCAGAATCTCAAAAGTGTTCAGGTACATCTGAAGGCAGGGGAGCAGGGTAGGACTGAATGCAAAGATTGACTGAACACCTCAAAGGATCATCTACACTTGCTATCTCCCTGCCCACCTGTGGCCTGGCAGAATCAGGAAGTTTGCTGTCTTAAGAGGTTGAATCAAAGGGGCTTTGGACTGGGGCATGCTCAGGCACAGCTGAGGTGGCAATGAAATCAAGGGAATTACATGAAATTCTACATGCTAAACCTCCAACCCTTCCTCCCATTACAGTCTTAAAACACTGGCAGCCAGGCTTAAAATCTCTTAAGTTGAGGTTTGATGGTTCCTCTCTGCCTCAACTTATAGCCCAAGAGAAAAGACCCTTAGATACTTTTAACAGGATGCATCCCAAGTGAAACAGTTGTCTGTATTGACCAATTCAAAGTGAAGTTCACCATTCGTTTGTTCAATAAATATTTAGTGACTATGTATTAGACACTATTTTAGGCAATAGTTATGATGGTTAACAAAATAGACAAAGACCTGCTCTTTTGGAGCTTATACTTTAGTGCTGGAGAAAGAGAACAGATTCACGTATACATAATACAATGTCAGGTAGTGATAATGGCCACAAAAAAAACCCAGATCGGGGTAGGAGGATAAGAGGAGGAAAAATGACGGGTATGTGGGTGTTTAATTTTAATAAGGTGGTCAAGGAAGGCCTCTCTGTAGAGATGTCGTATGTCAATGAGACCCAACCCACAGTTTAGAAACAGCTTGTAGTGTATTACACTTAATTTTCAGTGGACAGAAAGCAAAACATACAAATACAAAACAAACTCAGAAAAAATCAAGGGCAATGTAGAGATCAGAAGAATATATTTTAAACAATTAAAATTAATACTTTCAGTGAAATGAGTAATTATCAACAATTTTGAAAACAAACAAAATGGACAAATTCCCAGAAAAAATACAACACATCAGAAATGATTCAAGAGGAAATAAAAAGCCTGTATAATCATAACCATTTAAGAAATGGAAGGAGTTGTTAAAGCAAACACACAAAGTAAACACCAGGCCCAGATACAGGTGAGTTCAACCAAACTTTACAAAAACCGCTCATTAGAATATTATGCAGACTTTTTAAAGGCAATATGGGAAACGGAATAGTTCCCAATCCGTTTTTAAGCCAGCATAACCTTGATACTAAAACCAGACAAAAATATTTGAAGAATACAACAGACTCATGTCAATTATAAATATAAATGTAACAATCCTAAACAAAATATTATAAATAAAATACAATAGTGTCTGGAAAAAGATAATACTCCCCAACCTATTTAGGTTTATATTAGTTATGCAAAATGATTCAATATTTTGAAAATCTATAAATGTAATTCATTAATTTATTTGTAGATTAATAAAGTAAAATATAATCATCTCGACAGATGAAGAAAAACTAATCCTTTTACACCTATTCTATATCAAAGAGAAACTGCTTGCATATGTAAGGCAGGAGACATGAACAAGAACCTTTTTAAGCAGAGTTGTTAGCAAGAGCAGAACAACTGATACAATCTAGTGCCCATCACAAGCAGAATGGTTAAGTAAATTGGTGTATTCTCACAGTGGGATACAATGTAACAGTCAGAACCATGGACTGGCCAAGGGAAAGAGAGGCAATTCTTATTTCAGGACAAACAATACAATTTCTCACGTTATCATAGTTTACTACATGATTCAATGAGAATATTATATAATCTCAATAATGTAAACATTAAATAGTTATTCAACCCTAAATTATGAAATAACTATAAAGGGAGAACAGGAGGAGGGGATACATAGATATGTCTGCGGGAGGTCTGTAAAAAGAGCTAAATCCAAATTTTCTATAGTAGATAGTCAGATGGTTATTTAAAATGAAAACTAAGAAGATAAGCATTTTATTTAAAGATAGGTAGGTAAACACGAGAAGAAACAGAGGAGTTAAACATTACTGTTCCTGGAGAGTGGGACAAGGGGTCTTCAAAAAGTTCATGGAAAGATTCACATTACCTTTTAATGCTATTTTTCCATGAACTTTTTCAACTGCCCTCATTGTATACATATATGGATGTATATATATGTACGTATGTGTGTATATGTATCTTTGATTTTAAAAATGAAAACTTTCCATTTGTACCAGATGGACTCGTTGAACAGAGAGACTAGGGCTTATAGAAGAAGACATTTTGGCACTTTAGGGAATATTATAGAGCAGTAGCAGAGATCTATGAGACTAGGTCCAATCCCCTTATTTCACAAAAATGAGGAAAATGAGACATGGTTTAAAAAGTCTCACAATGAGAAGCAGACTAGGACTAATTGTCAGATCTCCAGGTCCCTAGGCCAGAGCTCTTTCTGCCATATCCCACTGGGAGGGGAAGAGTGCTCCCAAGGCAAAGGGGAAGACTAACCTTCCACGTCTGGAATGACATGTGGGGACAGCGAGGGGATATTATGCAACTGGGCTGGCACCCGGCTGAGGAAGTGATGCTGTAATTCTGCATGGCCAAAGTGGAGTTCTTGTCTCCATGTACTAACTGCCCACAAGTGCCTTGAAAATATGCATACATGTTAGCGTGTGTCTGCTTTCTGACTTTTGTTGAACCTCTAAGGACCAGAGTGAAGTACAAGGCTTACTGAAAGCCAGAAAGAAAAGATTTATAGATACTAAAAATGCCTACTTCTGGGGTTTGCAAGAAGCAGAGACATGGTAGAAACCTACTGGTTGAATAAATGCATGAATTCTATCATTTGTCTCTAACACCTGGCTTAACATGGCAAATATACCTAGTATTTATACAGGGTATATTTGCTCTTAGTGCAAAGGAAGACTGAGAGGAAACAGACATTTGGGGGGATTTTGGTGGGAAAGAAATCAAGAGAATTACTGCCATCTTTATGAAAACAATGTTCGATGTGCTTGCATCACTTGGAATATCTGTATTCATAATAGTTAATTTTGCATTGTCTACACCTTCACTAATCAGAGTAGCCTATGGAGTGGCAGGCAGTATGAAATCAGTTGGGAGCTTGTTAGAAATGCAGACTCTTGAGCCCCACCCAGACCTACTGAATCAGAACCTTCACTTAGTATGTTAAAGTCTTAGCCCTGTTTTCTAGGTAAAATTATAATTTAAATATATTTTATGTGGAATTAGAAGCTATGCAAGTGACCAATAATAGGATGAAGTAAATTCTGATAAATGAGCAACAATATCTTGAAATAAATTAAGATAAAGATAAATCACCTGGAGCACAGGTTAAGCACTGTAATAAACACTGAACGATCAAAGCAGTAATTGTATTTCTCAGTTACCAGTATTCACTGTAATCAAATATATCAGGGGGGTGGTTCTGAGAGATCTGGGACTGCTTAATGCGAAATTTGGTGGTCTGCCACATGTCTCTAGGCATCGGTGAGCTTGCTTCCCCTATCAGTGTGCAAAATCAGTACTGTGTCTAAAAAAAATGAAATATAAAAACTTGACCTCAAGTAGCTACGCAATGTGCCAAAGACAACAACAATAAGTATACCAACAAATAGGTGGGGAAGGGTATCCCCAAAACCCAAATAAAGATGGTAGTATTATGGAGAAAATAGTACTCAAGGATTTAGGCTATCTTTTATTAGACATATAGTCAGGTGACAAAATCCACTAGGTACATGGTGGAAAATCAACTCAAAAGAACACTCACCGAGAGGAAAGGCTTGGCTTCCCACTCTTGCTACAGCTGGTATAAATTCCTGGGCCATCATCAAAGAAGCTTCCAAGTGCCAACTTCTGTCTGATAGACTCTCTCTCATTTTTCTGTGCCTAAAATTTCAAGAAAATAAAAATACTGATAAGTGGGCAGATACATCACAACCACAGGCAGTCTAATTTGCTACGTTTCTTAGAACTGTAACATTAGATGAAAAATAAACAAACAGGTCACAGCACAAGAGCACTGGAATTATTAAAAGCTGAAATTAAACCAGTCTCTTCTGGTTCTAATTTCAATTCTTCAGAGCCTTTTATGATCTCTATTGGAGGTAAGCCCATGGTGGTGCTAAATGATCTTCACCGGGATAGAACTGGATTATTTGCCACTATAATCTTTCTTCTACTTACTTGCTAGATATAGCAGAGTAAAGTTGTAGAGGGCAAGCACTTTCTCCTACATGAAATCACTATGATCCCAAACGTGGCCTTTCCGTGGATCTTGTCTTCTCTCTTCCTTACGTGGCCTTTCAGCCGACTCTCTCTACAGCAAGAACATTAACTCATCTGACCAACATGCACTGAGCCTCTGTGGGCTGGGAGATGCCACACTATGATGCCAGGACAGAGCCCAGGGCAGGACAGACATGATGCCTGCCTCCACCAAACTTATAGTCTTGTTCTGAACTGTTGTTTTTGTTCAAGAGTCAGCCTCATCTCACCAGGTTTAAAATGTGAGAAACCCTGAAAATAATGTCTGGAATAGCTGGAGAATTCTAATTGGACCCATCTGTTTTATATTTTGAAGGAAAGTCAGGTCGGTGTGCACAGGAAAAGGATTTGGTAAACTATACTACTGTGACCATTTGGATGTGTTTATAACACTTGGCTTCCTATAAAATCCCCATAAAAACTCACCATGCTGAACTTTTAAACCCTTTAAACTACAGGGGAGAAGATTAGAAATGATTTCCTTAGTTAAAAATAAAACTACTACAAAAAAACAAACAATGAGTTAGAAATGCTGGGCTGAGGCTGAGATTTTGGTTTTGTGTGTTGTGGGATGATGAAGGCTGTAAGATGTAGCATGTTACAAAGGAAATGCACCCCCTCGGAGGGGCGGGCTGAAAAATGACTTCGTTTCATTCCCAAGTGGAGGACAGTGTATATTGTGTCAAGGCTGCTTGTGTAATATGGCAGCTTACTAGGCATATGTGACTATCTGCCTTTAAATTTAATAATTAATTAGTTAATATTAAAAATTCAGTTCCTCAGTCACACCAGTCTCACTTCAAGAGCTCAACGGTCACAGATGGCCAGTGGACACAGGACTGGACAGAACAGAATCAAATACATGACAGCGTGGTACAGCTCAGACAGCGGTTCCCAGGTTCCACCTTCAACAGGTGGCATAAGAATGCCCCTCATGAAAATACCCATCCCTGGCTCTAGCACTAGATATTTAGTTTCAGTAGGTTTGAGAATTTCTAGATCAAAGAAAGCTCATCTTCACTAACCTGTTCTCTAACACTTTTTAATTCTTGAACACCGTAAGCATCCTTTCAACTTTTATGCTTACAGTCCCCCATTCTGGCATGAACCAATGGATCTGTATCACACTGGGAGCTATTGTGTATGTGTGTGTGTGTGTGTGTGTGTGTGTGTAAAATACAGCCACAAAGTGAAAGACTGCTTTCATACAGGTTATTCACAGATGTGATGCTGATTTCATGTTGTTTACTGAGCTAGCACAGCAATGAGCCCTAAGAAAGTAACCACAGGGTTGAAAAGGGAAGCAAGAATGCCTTTTATCTCACGAACCACTGGCGACTATACTGTTGGGAACCTTAATTAAAGCAAACCATCCTTCCAAATATGTGGGGCTGGCACTTGTGATGGCCCAGCCAAACCAGAATGACGTCGGTTGACATCTTTATTTAAAACAAATTCATTTCAAAATCCCAAAATCTGCGAGGCAGATTTTGTGTAGTCAGTGAACCTATTTCTCAACATATAACAGGCAAAAGAGATTCTCATCCAATGTCCTCAACAGTCAGAAAACTGTTGAGTGGAACTGAATATCCAAATACAAAATCAGCAGATAACAACATGAGTGTTGACGATTAATGTTCAAAAACATGCTGGTCCAAAATTAGCCTAGGGTCTGAAACAGGCTTTATTTAAAGAAAACACCAATCCCAGGTGTGAATGTGTGAATACAGCTTTGATTCTATGTCTCTTTCCTGATTTACTTGGTACTCGAGAGCTACAGATATTGTGGAGGCCTTAAACAATATTTCTATTTACATTAATTACAATTCTTTACACCTGAATACTTCATTAACAATTTAAAGAGGATTTTTTATAGCCTACTCTCTTTTGCCCTTCTCTCTCTCTGGATCCCACAGAACAAATAAAAAATGTATAAAGAACATAAATGTTGCCCATAATCCCATCACTTACAGAACATTGCTAACATTTTGGTATATTTCCTCCTATTTTTCATCTTCTGTGTGCATTTTTTAACCTTTTTATACAGTTGAGGTGATATTGTTTATTATAGTTTGAGAATTTCCCTTAAATCACTTTATGTTCTTTAAAAACACAATTTTTAATGGTTGCATATCTTCTATGCTATGGAGTTGTGGTTAGCCATTTGACTTAGCCATTTGGATTGTATCAAATTAAAAATAACATAGAAGTTAGCATCGTTACATAAATCCCTACCCACAAGTCTGATTATTTGCTCAGGATAACTTCCTGGGAGCGGAATTACCAGATCAGTTGAGTGTGAACGTTTATTGAGGCTCTTGACACATTTTGCCACGTTGCTCTAGAGAAAAGCTTTTGCAATTCACATGCCCACCAGCCATGTGAAAGGGCACAACTTTCACTACATCCTGGATAATGTTGAGCATTTTCGCTTTTTAAAAATGTTTTTAATTTGATAGGCAAAAAGGGGTATTCTTTTTAGTTTCTTTGGTTACCAGTGAGAGTAAATATTTAAAAGTTTTTAGTTGCTGAACTTTCTTTTCTCTGAGTTACTTATTCCTAGCTTTGCTCATTTTTCTGCAAAGGTCTGGGAGTTTTAAAAAATTTTACATTAAGGATATTTGTCCTTTTGAGTTTAAACTGTAAGTATTGTGGAGTTAAGTCAATAGCTTGCTTCCTCTGTCTCACTGATAGCTTTTGTGCTTGGAAAGCTCATCCCAGTTCAGAGGGGAAGGATCTCACTTAATGCTGGAGGATTAAATGAGAAAATTTATGTAAATTACTCAGCAGCTGTACCTGGCTCATAATAATGTCTGTGTTAAATGTGAGCATTATGGTTAATCCTCCAACAATTTCTGCTTTAAAGAAAACTAAGGGTGATTAAAGGTTACCCTACTGTTAAGCAGAAGAGGTAGGATTTAAGTCTATGCTTTCTGGTTCCAGATATTTCTGCTCTTCCACATCACTCTTCCACATTGAAGAGTAAGATGTTCAGGATAATAATAATGGAGGACACCAGGTGGGGTATCAAACGTGACTCTTGAAAGATTATGGATCTACTTTTTCCCCGAGATGCATGGGATGCTTTCTCAGAAAAGGAGAAAACACTTGACTGCAAAGCATATATACCACGGACTAATCATAACCACACATATTTACAATACAAATATCTTCTCATCAGAGGCACCCTACTTATCACCTCTGCTCAATCTTAAAATTTAACAATTAGAACATAATTTTCCTTTTAGTTGCCCCCATGTATAAAGTGGGGTGTGAGTGTTTGTGTGCTTTAAAAGGCCTTCTGTTCTCTAAGGAATTATACCTGCAGGGCAGTTATGACCTCCAACCCTCCAAAGCCCAAAGATGCTCCACAGCGAGGAACAGCTAAGTACACAGGAAAAGGGAGAGGCTGATTCAAAATGACACTGTTTGGCTACACTTATGGCAAAAAGAGCCACGTCACCCCTAAAACAGCCTTGGGAAGTACCCTCATAAACAAAAGTAAAACATCTAACATTGATATCACGAGCAAAAAGCAGAAGGGCAACCGAGAAACAGTGGCTCATCACTATGAGACAGAAAAGCTATTCGAGACCAAGAGGAGAGTAAAAATGTACTTAGACACTCACCATGATTCAGCTCCAGGAAGTTTTTGTCCTCATCTGTCACTGAATCCCTACTTGCCACCCCATGCATGAGCAGATAAGGCTCAGAATGACTTTTCAGGGCACCAGGCGAGCCACGATCTCAGAACACAGACTGCTGAATACTTTAGGCACTTAATGCCAATGCTCAGCCTTTCCCAGGGTGCCACTGTGCTAGTGCAGTTCCCAAAACTTGACAAAACAAAAAGGCGCATTTAGTAAAAAAAAAAAATACAAAGCAAAATGTCTGCTTGGATAGATATTGTCTATCTCCACATCTAACACGTCTCTAAGTTAGACATCTAACACGTCTCTAAGTTCTTCCCATATTTTCTTCAGGATAGTGTGTACCCGTCCTTACACATCAGTATCACTCCTGCATCCCTCCTTAGGTTCTGCCTTCACGCCTCTGGCCCCATTCATCTTGAGAGCAATGTTGTGGTGTCTCTGAAACAGGGGTCCCCAGCCTTTAACATGCTAATCTGCATGTAAATTTAGAGAAGGATTTTCTGCATTTCCAAAATTTATTTAATGGACAAACTATTTTTATGAAAGCAACTGTGGGATCTCTAACGTTCTCAGGAACATACTTCAGGAAATAACGTCCTAAAGGTAAAACTAAAGTCATCTGGTGCTCAGACACTACAAACAGTGGCTTCCTTCTGACTCCTGCATGGATGATGAAACTCACAGGGCCGGAAAAGGCCTGCTGGATGCAGAGGAAGGCGTTCCTTAAACTCCCCTAAGGATGAATATACTTGTATTCAGAGAACCTTGGTCTAGAGAATCAGGGGACCTACTTGAGAATAGCACAGAGGTGCTATGGGAATAAAAGCAGATGTAAGATGTGGAGCAGGCATAGTCTGGGCCTGGACAGAATTTGGTTTGGGAAAGGGGAGTGGAGAAAGAAAAATGTTTCCCCCTAATTTCCAGTCAACCATCTCTTCCCTGGATTGAGCTTCCCTTCTTCCCCAGCTCCGTTTGTTTCTGACTTTTACCTGTGTATCATGGAAGCTGAAATAAACTTTTTTATTATTGGATGTACTTGTTCTACAATGCAACTTTCTCAGCACTCAGTTCACTACCAGCCCTTACAGACACCACTTCTAGCATCCTCTTTTTTGCACTGCTAAATTGTTACCAAGTCTAGAGCTTCTCAGACTTCAGGGTGCACCTCACACATCTGAGGATCTTGTTAAGATGCAGATTCTGACTCAGAGGTAGGGCCCAAGACTCCACACTTGTAACAAGCCCCAGGAGTTGCAAGGAGTTAGAGGTTTCACAGGAGGTCCTCTCAAAGGTTGACGCCTCATAGGACTTGACTGCTCTTTCATCTTCTACACTGGTGTTACACACAGGCCTCAGGAAATGCTTGTTAAAGCAATGAAGCAAATAATTTCTACCAATGGTAAAAAGGAAAACAATGTACTATTGAGGAAAAACTTCCTAAGGACCATGGACTGCATCATCCCAGATAATGATGAATACACTGGTCCCCCATGGCCCAGAAAGGAATTCAGGATGCCAGAGGTTGCTGGGACACTGCACTGCAAGTGGAGAACTGCATATGTGGGCATGTGCGCGCGTGTGCACGCACACGCACACGCACATGCGCACACACACACACACACACACACACACACACAAAGAGGCCCTCTCTGTCACATATTTAAGTTAGTAGTTCTCAAACTTGATTGTGCATGAGAAACACCTGGAGGGCTTATAAAAGTGCAGGTCTGGGGTGGGGATGAGAATGTACATTTTTAACAAGTTCTCAGACGCTGCTGATGTTGCCAGTTCAGGTACTTTGAGAATCCCAGCTTTAAGTAATTGAACAGAACCGGTAGCTAGATGAAACAGAGTTGGTTTTCTTTAATTGAGCACACATCTGTTCCATGTGGCATGTCCAGACTCTG
>NW_007749639.1:9854-10754 GCF_000696425.1 Galeopterus variegatus | reverse complement strand
TTTGTCTGATTAGTTTAGTTAGATCGATGAGCTTGGTCTGATGAGTTTACTTAGATCAATTTGCTTGGTGTGACGAGTTTATTTTGATCAACGAGCTTCGTCTGATGAGTTTACTTAGATCAATTTGCTTGGTGTGACGAGTTTATTTTGATCAACGAGCTTCGTCTGATGAGTTTACTTAGATCGATGAACTTGGTCTTATGAGTTTACTTAGATCGATGCGCTCTTTGTGATGAGTTTACTTAGATCGATGAGATTGGTTTGATGAGTATAATTAGATCGATTTGCTTGGTCCGATGAGTTTACTTAGATCGATGAGCTTGGTCTGATGAGTTTACTTAGATCGNTAGCTTGGTCTGATTAGTTTTCCTAGATCAATTAGCTTGGTCTGATTAGTTTTCCTAGATCAATTATTTGGGTCTGATTATTGTTCCTAGATCGATTAGCTTCATCTGATTAGTTTTCCTAGATCGATTAGCTTGGTCTGATTAGTTTTCGTAGATCGACTAGCTTGGTCTGATTAGTTTTCCTTGACCGATTAGTTGAGTCCTATTACTTTACCTTGATTGTTTAGCTTGGTCTGATTAGTTTTCGTAGATCGATTTCCTTGGTCTGATTAGTTTTCCTAGATCCATTAGGTTGGTCTCTTTAGTTTTCCTAGATAGATTAGCTTGGTCTGATTAGTTTTCCTAAATCGATTAGTTGGGTCTGATTAGTTTTCCTAGATCGATTAGCTTTTTCTGATAAGTTATCCTAGATCGATTAGCTTATTCTGATTAGTTTTCGTAGATCGATTTCCTTGGTCTGATTAGTTTTCCTAGATCCATTAGGTTGGTCTCTTTAGTTTTCCTAGATAGATTAGCTTGGTCTGATTAGTTTTCCTAGATCCATTAGGTTGGT
>NW_007749639.1:4425-9261 GCF_000696425.1 Galeopterus variegatus | reverse complement strand
TTGGTCTGATGAGTTTACTTAGATCGACGAGCTTGGTCTGAGGAGTGTACTTAGATCGATGAGCTTGGTCTGATGAGTTTACTTAGATCGAAGAGCTTGGTCGGATGAGTTTACTTAGATCGAGGAGCTTGGTCTGATGAGTTTACTTAGATCGATGAGCTTACTTTGATCGATGAGCTTGGTCTGATGACTTTACTTACATCGATGAGCTTGGTCTGATGAGTCAACCTAGATTGATTAGCTTGGTCTGATGAGTTTACTTAGACCTATTAGCTGGGTCTGATGAGTTTACTTAGATCGATGACCTTGGTCTGATGAGTTTCCTTAGATCGATTAACTTGGTCTGATGAGTTAACTTAGATTGATGAGCTTGGTCTGATGAGTTTACTTAGACCTATTAGCTGGGTCTGATGAGTTTACTTAGATCGATGACCTTGGTCTGATGAGTTTCCTTAGATCGATTAACTTGGTCTGATGAGTTAACTTAGATTGATGAGCTTGGTCTGATGAGTTTACTTGTATCCATGAGGTTGGTTGGATGCATTCACTTATATCGATTAAGTTGGTCTGATGAGTTTACTTGGATTAATGAGCCAGGTCTGATTAGTTTACTTAGATCAATTAGCTCTAACCGATGAGTTTACTTAGATCGATTAGCTTGGTCTGATAAGTTTACTTATATCGATGATCTTTTGATGAGTTTATTTTGATTGTTGAGCTTGGTTGGATGAGTTTAGGTAGATCGATGAGCTTGGTCTGATGAGTTTACTTAAATCGATGAGCTTGGTCGGATGAGTGTACTTAGATCGATGAGCTTGGTCTGATGAGTTTACTTAGATCGATGAGCTTGGTCTGATGAGTTTACTTGGATCAATGAACTTTGTCACATGAGTTTACTTAGATCAATTTGCTCTGACCGATGGGTTTACTTAGATCGATTAGATGGTCTGATAAGTTTACTTAGATCATTGAGCTTGGTTGCATGAGTTTAATTAGATCGATGAGCTTGGTCTGATGAGTTTACTTAGATCGATTAGCTTGGTGTGATGAGTTTATTTTGATCAATGAGCTTCGTCTGATTAGTTTACTTAGATCGATGAACTTGGTCTGATGAGTTTACTTCGATCGATCAGCTTGGTCTTCTTAGTTTACTTAGATCGATCAGCTTGGTCTGATGAGTTTACTTAGATCGATGAGCTTGTTCTGATGAGTTTACTTAGATCCATAAGATTGGTCTTATGAGTTTACTTAGATCGATGCTCTCTTTGTGATGAGTTTACTTAGATCGATGAGCTTGGTTTGATGAGTATAATTAGATCGATTAGCTTGGTCCGATGAGTTTACTTAGATCGATGAGCTCGGTCTGATGAGTTTACTTAGATCGATGAGCTTGTTCTGATGAGTTTACTTAGATACATGAGCTTGGTCTTATGAGTTTACTTAGATCGATGCGCTCATTGTGATGAGTTTACTTATATCGATGAGCTTGGTTTGATGAGTTTACTTAGATCGATGAGGTTGGTCTGATGAGTTTACTTAGATCGATGGGGTTGGTCTGATGAGTTTACTTAGTTCGAATAGCTTGGTCTGATGAGTTTACTTAGATCGATGCGCTCATTGTGATGAGTTTACTTATATCGATTAACTTGGTCTGATGAGTTTACTTGGATCGATGTGCTTGGTCTGATGAGTTTACCTAGATCAATTAGCTCTGACCGATGAGTTTTCTTAAATCTATTAGCTTGGTCTGATGAGTTTACTTAAATCAATTAGCTCTTACTGATGAGTTTTCTTAAATCGATTAGCTTTTTCTGATGAGTTTAGTTAGATCGATGAGGTTGTTCGGATGAGTTTAGTTAGATAAATGAGCTTGGTCTGATGAGTTTGCTGAGATGGATGTGCTTGGTCTGATGAGTTTAATTAGATCGATGAGCTTGGTCTTTTTTTTTTTTTTTTTTAAAGATTACCGGTAAGGGGATCTCAACCCTTGGCTTGGTGTTGTCAACACCACGCTCAGCCAGTGAGCAAACCGGCCCTCCCTATATAGGATCTGAACCCGTGGCCTTGGTGTTATCAGCACCGCACTCTACCGAGTGAGCCACGGGCCAGCCTCGATGAGCTTGGTCTGATGAGTTTATTTAGATAGATGAGCTTGTTGTGATGTGTTTCCTTTGAAGGTGACCTTGGTCAGATGAGTTTACTTATATGGATGTGCTTGGTCTGATGAGTTTAAGTAGATCGATGAGCTTGGTCTGATGAGTTTATTTAGATAGATGAGCTTGGTGTGATGTGTTTACTTTGATTAAGGACCTTGGTCTGATGAGTTTATTTAGATAGATGAGCTTGGTGTGATGTGTTTACTTTGATTAAGGACCTTGGTCTGATGAGTTTACCTAGATCGGTGAGCTTGCTCTGTTGAGTTTAGTTAGATCGATGAGCTTGGTCTGATGAGTTTACATAGATCGATGAGCTTGGTCAGATGAGTTTACTTAGATTGATTAGCTTGGTCTGATGAGTTTACTTGGATTGATTAGCTTGGTCTGATGAGTTTACTTGCATCTGTGAGCTTGGTTGGATGCATTCACTTATATTGATTAGCTTGGCCTGATGAGTTTACTTGGATCGATGAGCTTGGTCTGATGAGTTTATTTAGATAGATGAGCTTGGTGTGATGTGTTTACTTTGATCAATGGCCTTGGTCAGATGAGTTTACTTAGATCTATGAGCTTGTTCTGATTAGTTTACTTAGAATGATGAGCTTGGTCCGATGAGTTTATTTAGATAGATGAGCTTGTTGTGATGTGTTCCCTTTGAAGGTGACCTTATTCAGATGAGTTTACTTATATGGATGTGCTTGGTCTGATGAGTTTAATTAGATCGATGAGCTTGGTCTGATGAGTTTATTTAGATAGATGAGCTTGGTGTGATGTGTTTACTTAGATAGATGACCTTGCTCTGATGAGTTTATTAGAGCAATGAGCTTGGTCTGTTGAGGTTATTTAGATTGATGAGCCTGGCCTGATGAGCTTACTTAGATCGATGAGCTTCATCTGATGACTTCACTTAGATCGATGAGCTTGGTCTGATGAGTTTACCTAGAGTGATGAGCTTGGTCTGATGAGTTTACTTAGACCGATGTCCTGGGTCTGATTAGTTTACTTATATCGATGAGCTTGGTCTGATGAGTTTACATAGATCGATGAGCTTGGTCTGATGAGTTTACATAGATCGATGAGCTTGGTCTGATGAGTTTACTTAGATCATCTCGCTCTGTCAGATGAGTTTACTTAGATTGAATAGCTTGGTCTGATGAGTTTACTTAGATCGCTGAGATTGGTCTGATGAGTTTACTCAGATCGATGGGCTTGCTTTGATGAGTTTACTTAGATCGATGAGCTCCGTCTGATGAGTTTACTTAGATCGATGAGGTTGGTCGGAGGAGTTTACATAGATCGATGAGCTTGGTGTGATGTGTTTACTTTGATCAATGAACTTGGTCTGATGAGTATATATAGATCGACGAGATTGGTCTCATGAGTTTAGTTCGATCGATGAGCTTAGTCTTATGAGTTTACTTAGATAGATGAGTTTCGTCTGATGAGTTTACTTAGATCGATGATCTTGGTCTGATGAGTTTACTTAGATTGATGTGCTCGGTGTGATGTGTTTATTTAGATCGATGAGCTTGCTCTGTTGAGTTTATCTAGATCGATGAACTCGGTATGATGGGATTACCTAGATGGATGAGCTCGCTCTGTTGAGTTTAGTTAGATCGATGAGTTTGGTCTGATGAGTTTAATTAGATCGAAGAGCTTAC
Organism: Galeopterus variegatus; assembly: GCF_000696425.1. Taxonomy (NCBI): domain Eukaryota; kingdom Metazoa; phylum Chordata; class Mammalia; order Dermoptera; family Cynocephalidae; genus Galeopterus; species Galeopterus variegatus. The sequence continues at coordinate 5,444 of NW_007749639.1, read as the reverse complement.
TCTGATGGGTTTACTGACATCGATGAACTTGGTCTGATGAGTTTACTTAGATCGATGAGCTTGGTGTGATGAGTTTATTTGGATCGATGAGCTTGCCCTGATGAGTTTACTTTGATCGATTAGCTGGGTCTGATGAGTTTACTTAGATCCATGAGCTTGGTCTGATTAGTTTACTTAGACCGATTAGCTTGCTCAGATGAGTTTACTCAGAGCGATGAGCTTGGTCTGATGAGTTTACTTAGATCGATGTGCTTGGTGTGATATGTTTACGTAGATCGATGACCTTGCTCTGTTGAGTTTACCTAGATCGATGAGCTCTGTCTGGTGAGATTACCTAGATCAATGAGCTAGCTCTGTTGAGTTTAGTTAGATCGATGAGCTTGGACTGATGAGTTACTTAGATTGAGTTGCCTGGTGTGATGAGTTTACTTAGAGCAATGACCTTGGTGTGTTGAGGTTATTTAGATTGATGTGCTTGGCCTGATGAGCTTACTTAGATCGATGAGCTTGTTCTGATGACTTTACTTACATCGTTGAGCTTGGTCTGATGTGTTTACCTAGAGCGATGACCTTGGTCTGATGAGTATACTTAGACCGATTACCTGGGTCTGAAGAGTTTACTTAGATCGATGAGCTTGGTCTGATGAGTATACTTATATTGATGAGCTTAGTCTGATGAGTTTACTTAGATCGATGAGCTTGGTCTGATGAGTATACTTATATTGATGAGCTTAGTCTGATGAGTTTACTTAGATCATCTAGCTCTGTCAGATGAGTTTACTTAGATGGAATAGCTTGGTCTGATGAGTTTACTTAGATCACTGAGATTGGTCTGATGAGTTTACTTAGATCGATGGGCTTGCTTTGATGAGTTTACTTAGATCACTGAGATTGGTCTGATGAGTTTACTTAGATCGATGGGCTTGCTTTGATGAGTTTACTTAGATCGATGAGCTCAGTCTGATGCGTTTGCTTAGATCGATGAGCTTGCTCTGTTGAGTTTAGTTAGATCGATGACC
>NW_007749639.1:2049-2498 GCF_000696425.1 Galeopterus variegatus | reverse complement strand
TGCTCTGTTGAGTTTAGTTAGATCGATGACCTTTGTCTGATGAGTTTCCTTAGATCGATGAGCTTGGTCTGATGAGTTAACATAGATCGATGAACTTCGTCTGATGAGTTTACTTAGATTGATGCGCTTGGTCTGATGAGTTTACTTAGATCGATGAGCTTGGTCTGATGAGTTTACTTAGATCGATGAGCTTGGTCTGATTAGTTTCCTTAGATCGATGAGCTGGATGTGATGAGTTCACTTTGATCTATTAGCGTGGTCTTTTGAGTTAACTTAGATCGATTCGCTTGCTCTGATGAGTTTACTTACATCGATTAGATTGGTGTGATGAGTTTACTAAGATTGTTGAGCTTGGTCTTATGAGTTTACTTGGATCCATGTGCTTGGTTGGATGCATTCACTTATTTCGATTACATTGGTCTGCTGAGATTGCTTAGATCGATGAGCTT
>NW_007749639.1:0-243 GCF_000696425.1 Galeopterus variegatus | reverse complement strand
GCTGGGTCTGATGAGTTTACTTAGATCGATGAGCTTGGTCTGATGGGTTTACTTAGATCGAACATCGTGGTCTGATGAGTTAACTTAGACCAATGAGCTTGGTCTGTTTTGTTTACTTTGATCGAACATCTTGGTCTGATGAGATAATATAGATCGATTAGCTTGGTCTGATGAGTTTACTAAGATCAATGAGCTCGGTCTGATGAGTTAACTTTGATAGATGTGCTTGGTCTGATGAGTTTA
>NW_007749638.1:10088-10754 GCF_000696425.1 Galeopterus variegatus | reverse complement strand
GCTTGGAAACTGCACATTCCATATCTATTATTTCAGTGGCTATCCAAGATACTCTATTATGGATATTTAATTTAACAAAGTCTAAAGTTAATACAGTATATACTGTCCTTCCAGACCAAAAAACCAAAAAAGACTTTAGAACACCTTGTCTCTGGTCAGCTCCTCCTCCTGATTTATATCTTAATGTCTTGAAGACTAAGGTATATGTTTACTATTTCCTTCTTAGATCTTCCTTCAGGAAATTTCCTTCTTCCACCAAGAGCTTCTTTAGATGTTTCTGTATCAAAGATCCATTGGTGATAAACCATTTTGTCATTTTTCTGAATGTCTTTATTTTACCTTCATTCCTGAAAGACAACTCACTGGGACCTAATTTTAGGTTGAAGGTTATTTTTCTCACCCCTTTGAAGATATCATTCCACTGTTTTCTGCTTTGTTGTTGCTGTTGAGACATCAGCTGCCAGTGTCATTGTCATTCCTTTTAGGACAGTATCTTTTCTATCTGGCTGTTTTGGGGATCTTAATTTTTGTCTTTGGCGTTCCACAGTTTTCCTTTGTCCACTTGTTCTACAATTGTTATAAAGCATTTTCTGGGTGCTGGCACCATTCAAAGTGCTGAAGATGCAGTAGTGAGTGAGCAATGTTCCGTTATGATGACCGTGACTG
>NW_007749638.1:5527-9236 GCF_000696425.1 Galeopterus variegatus | reverse complement strand
CTCCATTTTGGAAAACACTCTGCCATTATCTTTTATGTGGCTTCTTCTCCACTATCTCCTTCAGGAGCTCTTACTATATTTATGTTGTAACTTCTCAGTCTGTCCTTTTTTTAACCTGTCATGTTTTCTGTCTCTTTTTGCTACATTCTGAATGATTTCTTCAAATCTGTCTTCCAGGATGCTGACTCCCTCTTCAGGTGTGTCTGTTCTACGAGGCAACCTATCTGTTGAGTTCCTGAGTTCAATCACTGTATTTTTCATTTGTAAAAAGAAGGCTCCTCTTTCTGGACCTGTGTCCCCAGCAAGGATCTAGGAGGTCAGTTTTCACACTGTGCTCTGGGGAGCCCTAGGTCCCCTGGGAGAGGTGGGAGGAGGGTGCTCTGTCAGATTTGCTCTCTTGTATATACTGGCTAATATTTCTTTTGAATAAAGGGTTTGAAATAAAATTCATTTTTAAAACCACTGGGCTGGGGGAGCTCTAAGCTCCCTTCAAGCTCAAATCAGTGATTCTGAGTTTCAATCTCAGATATGATAATGTTTTATAGCAAGCTGTTGACTCTGCAGATAGATTCTGGACCTACAGGTGTGCACACAAGCACCCAACCACCTGGAGAACTAGATCCTCAGAGTTCTGCTGTTGCTAGTGAGCAGAACCTGTTTTACTTACTGAAATATTTTCCAATCTTTGAAAACTTGTAAAAAGCTCTCCATAAATGTTTATAGACTTGATTATAAATGAATAGATGGATGGATGGTCAGACTGGTCACCCCTTCCCTCTCTGTGAATAATTACATAGTAATATGAGATCAAAGATTTATTAAACACTTATGTTACACCATTTTCAATCCTCACTAATCCCTGAGTCAGGCATTAACATTATCCCCTTTTCAGATGAGGAAACCGAGGCACAGTGAGAGACTGTCACCTCTTACACAGCCAGTCACAGGGTGCATTTGGGATTGAAACTAAGGCTTGCTGGCCCCAGAGCCGGTTTGGAGACAGGCTGTGAGAGCTGGAGTTTCTGTGCCTTCTGGAGACTGAGGACAGGCCTGAGGTGGAGCCCTGTAAGTACTACCAGCTCTGGTCCAGTTTTGGCCAACAGAAGAAGGCAGTGGCCTCCCCTGGGGCAATTTCTCCAGCTTCCTCATCTGGAAGGCTCAGCTTTGTGAAAACAAAAAATAGATTTGTGAACTGGACAAGTGGCTTCAGCCCTCTCCATCAGGAGACCAGAGGTCAGAGCTTCTGCAGAAGGGCTCAACAGGGCTTCCTGTGGTTGACAGTTTCTAGAATGCCAGACATGACAGACTAAAACCTAGAGGGTGTCCTATGTCCAAGTCCCTATAGACATGGGCCTTTTACAAGGAATATGGTGGTGTGAATGTCTGGCTGGAAAGCCCCATTACTACAAACCTGGCCCATCCAAAATCAAATTCCAGGCCTTCCCCTGGACCCTCCCTCCCTGCGTCCTCCCCTTCTGGTTGGTGGCAGCTCCAGCCTTCCAGCTGCTCGGGCCCCAGACCTCGCAATCATTGACTCCCCTCTCCCCCCTGCATCCAGCCCATCAGCAAATCCTGCTGCTCTGCCTTCAAAAATGTGTCCAAGAGTTGACTACTTGTCACCACTTCCACCACCAGGTCCAAGCCCCCAACGTGGTCCTTTCAGAATGTAAAGTTAGACCATGCCCAACTCTGCCTTCTGGGGGCTTCCATCTCAGTGAAAGCCAGAGTCCTCAAAATGACCTACTGTCCCTGCTACCTTCCCGATGTCATCTTTTCCTTCTCTCCCCTCCCTTCCTCAGCTCCAGCCACACTGGCCTCCTGACCATACTCTCCCCTGATGCCTGAGGCCTTCTTGTCAGCTTCCCCATGCCTAGAACATCTCATACTAAATGGAATCTCCTGGGAGAGGATTTTCCCCTCTCTGGTATCCCCGGCATCTGGAACACTGCCTGGTTCACAGTAGGCTCCCGGTTGCTTGTTGAATAAATGTTAGCTCTCCCTTATGGGGTCTGCTGTGTGACGGGGACAGCCACACTTGTGCCCCTCACTGTCTGTGTGCCTCTGATGGCCCTCTCCTACGCCCCTCCTTACAGGTTGGCCCTGGACCTGCTGGAGCCACTTTGCCTGTATGGCCAGGGGGCTGGAGTTCAAGCCACCCCCACTGCAAGAGCAGCCCGTGGCCAGTGACTGAGAAAGGCCAGCTAGCTTGCTTTTATCTCAGAGCCGGCTTCTAGGGAACCCTGCCTGAGACAGGCGCCTTCCTCTTCCCCCGCCCCAAAGAGCTGGTCCAACTTGGAGGTCTGGGAGGATGAGGAACCGAGGTCTCTGATCCACTATCCCGTCTGCTTGGCACAAGCTCCGCTACATGCCCACCACCACCTGTGCCAAGCCCCTCCCTGGCTTTTTCACTCCCTCTGGAAACCCGATGTGTGCATGACACAGACGCGTGAGCACGTGCAAGCCTTCCTCGTGCCAGGAGGTGGCACAAACAGAATGGACTTGAGTTTTAGTCCCCTCAGGCTGCACCCTCCTCTGCCCAAGGACTCCACAATCATGAACTTGACCTACATCTGTCTAGTCCACACTTCTCTATTTCACTGCATATACACCCAAGGACAATATATGCCATTGCCGTGAGGTTTTTAAATTCACACTAATAGCACTCTGCGATGTTTAGTTCACATTGGTGGTGGGGAGTGGGGGGGCAACGTTGCTACAAATAGGTCTGGTTTATTCACTGTAACTGCTGGATAGTGTTCCATACAACGAATGAGCCATGGCTTGTCTTTTTCTGACAGTGAGGCTGTTTCCAGTTTTTCACGACTGCAGCCACTCAGCACCCCTCTGCCCCAGAGCACGAGTCACTTCTCCAGAGCAGCCTCCCTCACCTGCCCTTGCCTCTGTCTGCAGTCCTGCTGATGGGAAGACTCCTAACATCTGCTTGCACCACCCCAGCCCCCTGCCCCTGCCCGGCCGCTGGCAGGCACTCAGCCTCCTTTGACACATGGATACAGGAGAATGGTGGGCACTATACACCAGGCCTTGACCTCTGGGTACCAGGGACAAAGGAGGATGGCCTGGGAAAGCCCAAGCACCTGGGGCCCAGGAGGGAAAACACATGGTGAATGGCCAGACTAGTCGCAGTGGGGTGGACCCTGGCCCAGGGACGTAAGGAGACAAGTGTCTGGACATATGTCACCCCGAGTTAGCTCTGTGACCAGAACACAGGAAGAGGTCACCTTCACCTCCTGACCCATGATCACCATGGGCTCAAGGAATAACTCCACTGCTAACAGCTGCTGTCATTTAGGAAGCCCTCCTGGGCCAGGTACTTTACACTGCATCAGCATCATCACCCTCTGAGTAGGCATTAAGTAGCCTTTTCTAGAAGACACTGAAGGCACACAGCTAGTAAGTGGCACAGCAGAATCAAACCAATACCCAGTTCCTCTGATTCAGAGAAACGTATGCCCATGTGCCACACCAGCCAATGCTCTCCTCTCTTGTGGCCTCAGCTGGGCCCAGCCCAGCCCAGCTGGTACACGAGCCCCAGCTTCCTCCTGCCACAACAGATGGGGCAGCTCAGCCCAGGCTCCACCTGGGGATTCGAAGGAGAATAAACATGGCTCAAAACACAGCCTGGCTACAGAATTCCCCAAACTTTAATGCCATGGCTCTGAGAAAGGCAGCTGGAGGCTGGGGGGGGGGG
>NW_007749638.1:0-283 GCF_000696425.1 Galeopterus variegatus | reverse complement strand
AGTCCGACACAGACCCCAGTAGACACATGGACAGACCCTGAGACCCTGGGAGACACACAGACACAGACCCAGGGAGACATGACACAGCCAGGAGACACGTGGAAGCAGCCGGAAACCCGTGGAGCCACTTACCAGGTTGTCAGCAGCCAGTGAACCAGGAGAATCACCTGTGGCACAACAGGGGGGAGGCAGGTCTGTGAATGTGACCACCACAGGGACGGGAAAGCTTTTGGAGACTGGGAACACAGGAGGCCCCTGCCTTGCACCTACAAGGGCTTCATCA
>NW_007749637.1:10320-10756 GCF_000696425.1 Galeopterus variegatus | reverse complement strand
TCCGACCAGTTACGTCTCTCTGCACACAGGCATTCCCCCTCTCCTCTCTCTGAACATAAGCTGCAAATATTTCCTATTCCTTTGCTTCTTTCTCACCCCCATCCACAAGATTCCTGTCCTGAATACCATTTTCTCAAGATCCTGCTCTGTAGTGACCATCCAAATCTAATGAACTAACTCAAGATAACACTGTCATAGAAAGTTACATTTCTCATTCAAACCTAACACTAAGAAAAACTCATCATGGAGAGACTTTTCAGCCTTTGTCAAATCCTAAGAAAAACTCATGGAGAGACTTTTCAGCCTTTGTCAAATAGAAGTGAGGACCATACTGTTAGCTTGTGTGACTTTTTGATGTTCCCAAAATTTTACCCTACAGACTGCTAACTTGTGCCACTATAACTATAGTTCACTTTTCCTTTCTAAAAAAAAAAAA
>NW_007749637.1:7618-8735 GCF_000696425.1 Galeopterus variegatus | reverse complement strand
TTTGTATTATATATTTGCATAATAAATGGTTTTGATATATTTTGATGTTCAAAATGAACACGGACATTTTTGAAAAGAGAAAGTAAATGTAAAAATGAGATTGAAATTAGAAAAAAGAGATAATGAGGATGGGACTGTTGCATATTAAGTGAAACGTTAGAACCTTTGTAGTATAACTTAAATTCTGTTGAGTTTTCTCCATTGAAGCTTTTTTTGCACATCAAAACATATCAAGACCATTTATTATTTAAAAATATAATACAAAACAAAATATATCATACAAAATATATCAAAACCATTTGTCATTTACGGTGAAAAGGAACATCAATATTCACTCTATTTACTTAATTGATGTCTGGTATTTAGCCTTTTCTAGTGATACCACTTCTGATTCAGGTGACTTTTATTATTATTATTATCATTATAAACTATATTGCAATCCACATTTGTCTGTGTCCTATCATTCCCTCCCCACTGACTCTGCAGGGTTCAGCTTCCTGGAAAACCACACAGGGAAAATGCAGTGGGGGATCTGGGCATAGCTGAGTCGGGAGCAACCACAGCTGCCCTCCAGGGCTCGGATCTAGGGACTGAGGGAATCCCATGTGGAACAGGAGGCTGGCGTATTCTCTTTTAGTCATCGCAAGGCAACAGGGCAACAAGTTCACCTCATCAACCTCAGCATGCAATGTAGCTTAACAAATAACTGATTGAAAATCCTTTTTAAGTGCTGTTAACTGCGTTGTCACATATGTGCACTAGGATTTATTGAAGCACAGATTCAGAAAGTATTATGCAAACTTGTCATCAATTTTGATTTATAGGACTTAGTGAGAGTGATATTTCTAAAGTATCTCTTTTTGGCACAGAACCACTACATGATTTAATGATTTAATAGTGAGTCCTATTTTAATGTTTCAAGGTATTAGGATTTCTGTTTGCTAAACAGGTATGTATATGAACTTCTCATAAGTAGATAGGGAGGATACAAACGGATAAGTTGAAAATATTATGTGTGTCGCGCTTTTGCAATGTGGATAGAATCTATTTTTTTTTAAAACAAAAAACCCCAACAAAATTCCAAAACTTATTCATGCAGATAAGTACTACCCTTCAA
>NW_007749637.1:5379-6361 GCF_000696425.1 Galeopterus variegatus | reverse complement strand
TGACTTGTATGATGAGGGTTCTGTAGTCCAGGACTTGAAAGTGGCAGAAACTGTGGTTTCTGCTGCTAGCTCAGACCTCAACTTGGACTTGAACACCCAAGCATTGTCTTTAATGACTTCCATGGGATTCTCCAAGAGGCCAGCCTGCAGGAATCAGCCTGCAATACTTTACTTCCCTATTAGCTTTATCCTAAGTATCACGTTGAAAGGGACAGCATCGGCTCATCTATAAAGTCAAATCTATCGCCTACTAAAAATGGGCCCTAGATTTAGCGGCAGTGTCCTGGATCTAACTGTATCTAGTTTTGTGACCTTGGATAAGTCCCTTTACCTGCCTAAGTCACCGTTCCTTAATTTGTGATGCTACAAAGTAATCCTAGAATTTTTTTTTACTTTTGCAGTGTTGTTATATTCTGTCTGTATGATTAAGTACCTAAGGATTCTTCATACTTGCTCATTATTTTGGAAACTCACGTGAGGGAAAAAAGAGTCTTTTAACATTAATACAGCATCTATCGCATCACTTACCAACATTATAACTACCCAGAACATGTGAGATCAGCTTAGATAAGAGTTAGGNCAACACAGCGGGAATGATGTCATGAAACTGCAAGTGTAAAAATACAAGAGTCTGCACCCCCAGCCCGCTGGAGGTGCATGCGTGTGTATTTCTCCAGGTATCAGGGATCCTGGAGCAGCAGAGGGGTGTGGGGCCCCACTGTACATTGCCTTCTAGGCTGGTGCCCTAGGGCCTCCTGTGGCCAGATGTCAGACTCCAGCACAGGAATCCTGGGGGAGGGACCCTGAAAGGAGTTGAATGTTTGTCCCTCCAAAGCTCGTGTTGGAGTTTAATCCTCAACCTGGTATTTCAAAGGTTTGACCTTTAAGAAGTGATAGGACCATGAGTGCTCTGCCCTCATCAATAGATTGATCCCTTCATGGATTAATGGGCTAATGGATGAATGGGTTATCATGGGAGGAG
>NW_007749637.1:886-4626 GCF_000696425.1 Galeopterus variegatus | reverse complement strand
CATCACTTACCAACATTATAACTACCCAGAACATGTGAGATCAGCTTAGATAAGAGTTAGGGCATATTTACTGTTGTTCATTGTGGTAGCGATTTAAATTTCATGTGAGCTTTCTTTCATTTTGTTTTGTTTTTAAATAAGTTCCTACCTCATAATCCCTTTAGGTTATCAAATAGTTGAAAAAAATATTTGATTCATAAAGGCTTACAGTGGGCCTGTATGAGTTACAGGCACATCTTACATGTACATACTCTGGTCAGAGAGGCTTTCTTTTCAAAGTTTCAATTTTAATGAGTCTTTTATGAAACTTGCTTTGTATGCAGAAACTTTCTCCACACATCATGTAGGTTGGCATTTCTTTTCTTGAAATATGCCTGGACTGTACACCCTGACATGCTTATAAACTAAATGCAGAAGCGGCACTGCAGAAATGGTGGTTTCATGCACAGCATCCGCAGCTGGTTCCACTGCTAACCTCAGACACGCTGTTCTCATTTCCAGTCTTCCCGGGACATTTGTTCATTTCACTGTTCTCCACGTTAAGTGGCTGAGGTTCATCTGGTTTGTTGATATTATGAAATATGGAATTCTCATATGAATGGTCCTGAAGTCATATGGGAATACTTTACACCGTGTCTTTGCCATGATGCAGCGTTACCTTGTATCATATAGAATGAGTTAACATGATATTAAATTACTCCTTTTTATGTCATTCACATGTTTTATTTTCTGAGGACCTTTGTCTTAACTTTCTCTTTAGGAAGTGTGCAACTATGACACTGGAAGGGAAATCTCACAGTGTTTGCTTGGAATTTAACCTTTGTATAAAACGATGTAGACCAGTGTATTTACTTCGGGGTCTGAGAGAAGAGATGTTGAAAACTTGCATCTGAGGAAGTCAAATGATTTTTTGTCGATTTCATCAATCTAGTCAGACAAAAGAGGCCAATGAGTTTAAAAGAAACCTATCAGAAAATGGTCTGAGCCTTTCCAAGTGTCAGCTGATTTTTCCAGAATATTAGTTTCATCACCTTAGCTAAAGAGTTTTCTGCCCCACATTATCTAAGTGAAAACAAGCAGTTGAATTCTTATTTTTACCGATTACAGCCTACTGTTTTCAAAGATAGCCACAACGCATCTAAGAGCCAAATTATTGTTATAACTACCCTCCTTTTGTTTTTCTTCATCCCTGTAAAGTACTAATGTTTAGTAAAGTATGCAAAGGCTAGAACAGTGGTTCTCAAACTTTAGTGTGCCTTAGAACCCCAAAGAGGACTTGTTAAGATACAGAATTGCTGGATCCTGCCCCAGAGTTTCTGATCCATGTGTCCTGGGTGGGGCTGAGACTGTGCATTTCTAACGAGTGCCCAGTAGCTGGTGCTGCTCTGGGGCTCACACTCAGAGAATCCCTGGGGCAGACGGGAAAAGCAGAGCAGCAGGCAGGGTGGTCACAGGCTGGTGTGAATGCCACTTCTACTTTTCATGAAATTTAAAACAAGATTCAAGATTCAAAAACTCTAGGAGCTGGATTTAAATCTAAATCAGAACTTCAGGATACAGATTTACAAACTACAGGCTCTTGAGATTCATCCTTCTTTGATTTTCTTCCCCATAATCACTCATGCTCACAGCTGGTGCTTTGTGAACACGGCAGAACTGTAGACCAGAGACTCAAGAGTTGGAAACCACAAGTGAACAGAAACATTTCAGTGAGCCTACTCGGGAGACAGCAACGAGACACTTCAGAGGAAGGATGCTGGGCTGGGATCCAGCACACCAGGCCGGGAGCCTGGAATCCTGCACTGCACAGTTTTAATAAATTAAGGGACACAATAAGACACCCCCACCTTCCCTTAGGAAAGAAATAAGCATGTCCTTTGCATGTTCCACTGTCATATCACACTTAATGAAGCTGAGTTGTCGATTTGCAAAATGACACCTAAAGAACCTAAGGGGCTTGTGAGCCTCAGTGCAGATTACATTCATTTTCACATCTACAGAAGAGAGTTTTCTATCAGACAACCAATGAATTCATGATGGACAGGAAAGAGAGTCTTACATGCGCATGCTGGCAGCACCCCTCCAGAGGAGAGAGGTGTGCTGGCCGAACTCCACTGGTAAGGGTGTCTCAAGCTCAATGACAATGGAGAAAAGATTAGCCCAGTAACCTCCAGTGTTGTGGTCGTAATGGCAGATGCCATCTCTTGTGTGACATGCACATCTCAGTGCATTTTGCATGATGCCATTAAAATACCCACTGCTTCTAACCCCTTGGTTATTAGTCTGTGCTCACAAAGAATATTCTGATTATGCTCTGGCTTCCCCAGGTTAGTCTGCCAATTTAAAGTTTTGCAGGTTTTGCAGCAGTAAATTCTCATAGTGAATGAAAAACTCAGGTTATGATACATAGAGAAAGAGCTGAACAATGACTGAATATCAGGTCTTTACATAGTCATTCTTCTTGGTATCTCAATAAAGAGGCCCTGATGATGATCTGGTTTTTCCTATAGCTCAACCTTAGGGACAGAAAGTGTTGGTCATGATAACTGATTCTGTGTGACAGTTTTATTTTTCTAAAATTATTAAATTGGCATTCTTGCTTTATACTGTAGGCTAATGAGCTTGCAAAATGTGCTTCTGCCCCTAAGTAGCAGCTTGTAAAGTGGGGCGCCAGACCTCGGATTGCGGTAAATCCTTCAACCTTGTAATGCCACCACATGGGGCCTGGACACTGCTGGCCTGGGTCTTCCCTGGTAATAAGCAGTTATCACTGTGTGGCAAGAATTGACATTTAGTTTTTTACTTATACTAGCTATTGTTATAGTACAAATTACTTAATTTCCCTGGGAGGCTCAGATAATGGGTGACTTGGAAATTTAATAAACTTCATAATCTAATGCAGATTTTGGTTAAAAATAATCCCAAAGGAAAAAATGCCCATATTTAACACACTAAATTCTGCCAACATGTGACTTACACTTACTGACCGTTCACACTTGAGTTCACTGCCTTCATTTTCTCATCATCTGCCAAAGCATTTCCTTTGTCTTTAGTGTCCCCTAAATCTCCATGTTCTGTCTCCATCTCTCTCCCTACCAGGGTGGCTTCATGAGCAGGTGGCCAGTGCAGGTACGTGGGCCCTGCTCTCACAGGGACCTTGTGCTTTGCTTGCATCACTACTGTCACTGTCTAGAAATTCTTAGTATTTTTTTTTTTTTTTGAACAAAGTCTGGGAACAAAGTCTGTACTGGAATCCCCAAATGGCCACCTATATGTTGATGACTTCAAAATTATTTCCTGATTCCAAAAGTCACCCCTAAACTCCAGGCAGAGTCTTTTCAGTTGTCTCCAGGCCATGGCTGCCTAAATGGTAACATTTCTAAACTGAAAGCTGCCCACAAAGGTGGAACAAAGTCTGTACTGGAATCCCCAAATGGCCACCTATATGTTGATGACTTCCAAATTATTTCCTGATTCCAAAAGTCACCCCTAAACTCCAGGCAGAGTCTTTTCAATTGTCTCCAGGCCATGGCTGCCTAAATGGTAACATTTCTAAACTGAAAGCTGCCCACAAAGGTATTTTCCATCTCCATTAAAGGAGCTGTCACTAATTCAGAATTCCATCCAGAAATTTTGAGTGTTCCCTCACTCCTTCATTTCTGGCCAAGCATTTAGTACTAGGTCAGATCATTCCACCCCCTCAGAGGCCTTTCCTGGCCTCTCTTTCCATTCCTACCATC
>NW_007749637.1:0-203 GCF_000696425.1 Galeopterus variegatus | reverse complement strand
CTGAAGGAATAATGAGTGTGTCATGGACTGAATGTCTGTGTCCTCCTCCCCCTCAAAATTCCCGCGCGGAAGCCCTAACCACCCGTGTGGTTGTATTTGCACACAGGGTGTTCAGGAGGTAACTAACGTTAAGTGAAGTCCCGAGGATTGGGCCCTGATGTGATAAGGTTAGCATTCCTATAAGAAGAAACACCAGAGCACTC
>NW_007749636.1:10421-10757 GCF_000696425.1 Galeopterus variegatus | reverse complement strand
GTCTGTTAGAAAGCACACCACATATAAAATTTCGAGTCCTATGTTTTTTAATTAAGACTATATAAAAAGCATGATCAATGTCAGGGAAATCTCTTTACAAACATCATTTTAATGATTGCATAGTATTTCATAATATCAATGTATAATTTACCTAGTCATCTGTTATTGCCTATTTATTTTTTATTTTATTACGTAATGTGATAAACAAATTTGCTTTTGAATATTTATCTTCAATTTAGAGTATGATTTTAGAATGGACTCCCAGAAGAAGATTTAGAAATCAGAGTAATGTTTGTGGATATTAGATGTTAGGCGTAGGGGACTTAGAAACTCCTA
>NW_007749636.1:5349-8685 GCF_000696425.1 Galeopterus variegatus | reverse complement strand
ATTGGGAAAATATAATCATATAAAATACTTAAAAGAATGGTTATTACATGTTAAGTACTCAATAAGACACTAGTTATTATTTTTAGTTATGTTTTTTGCTGTTAAAATTTTAATTACCTGGCTGAAAAATGTCTCTCTCATTGTTGTAATTATAGTTATTGAGTAATAATAATATTGAATATTTTTCTTATTTTTAGAAGTTATTTGCATTTCTTCTTTGTAAACAGTCTGTTTATGTCCATGGCTCATTATTTCTTGAACAGAACAATTTTCATAGTGTTTTATATGAACTCTTAATGTAATAAAGTTATTTAACTTTTGTCTTGCATCTCCGTCAAAGATTTTTCTCAGTTTTTGGTTTATCTTCTAATATTGCTTATGATATTATTATCTCATTGAAGTGTTTTAATTTATGTTGTATACCCTACACTAATGGAGCTTTTTCACAGTACCAATAAAAAGCTGCCTGCTTGAAACTCCTACCCCTCATGGAGAATTCCTAATAAAGATGATGTATCAGTCACAATTCTTAGTTGCAAGTAACAGAAATCGATCATGCATGATTTAAGCTAAAAGTGGAAAATATTGAAATAATGATAATTCCAGTCCTGCAGCCAGAAGAACCACAGGCCAAAATCATTACAGAATTGGTCTGGTGACATGACATGACTGCCATTCAGCACTAGAGGGCGCAGTTTACACTGCCAACACGGTCAGGACAGGCCTGAGAGAGNCATCTGTCAATGGACGCTTAGATTGGTTCCATATTTTGGCTGTTGTAAATAGAGCTGCAATGAATATGGGAGTGCAGGTATCCCTTCAACATGATGATTTCCATTCCTTTGGATATATACCCAGTAGAGAGACTGCCGGATCATATGGTAGCTCTATCTGTGGTTGTTTGAGAAACTTCCATACCGTTTTCCGTAATGGCTGTGCTAATTTACAGTCCCACCAACAGTGTAGAAGAGTTCTCCTTTCCCCACATCCTCGCCAGAATTTGTTATTCTTTGTCTTTTTAATAATGGCAAGTCTAACTGGAGTTAGATGATATCTCAGTGTGGTTTTGATTTGCATTTTTCTGATGACTAGTGATGCTGAGCATTTTTTCACGTACCTATTGGCCATTTGTATGTGTTCCTTTGAAAAATGTCTATTCATCTTCTTTGCCTGTTTTCTTTCTTTTCTTCCTTCCTTCTTTCTTTCCTCCTTCTTTCCTTTCCTTCCTTCCTTCCTTCTTTCTTTTCTTTTCCTTTCTTTTCTTTTCTTGAAATATGAAGCTGACTGTCCCCCCTCCTGCCCATGATGTGGGGACCAGATTCATACTGGGGGCATATCCATTACCAGAAATTACTTTTGTACCCTTAGTCCCCTCTCAATTATCCCCCAACCTCCCTCCCTTTCCCCCTCTCCCCTCAACTTCAATTTGTAGTCCTAGGAACGTTCCCTCCCTCTGTTGGATCACGGCACTACTGTGGTCTTTCTGTCCTGCCTTCCTTTGTCTCTTAGCTCCCACATATGAGTGAGCACATGCAGTATTTATCCCTCTGTGCTTTGCTTGTTTCACTCAACATAAGTTTCTCCAGGTTCATCCATGTTGTTTGTTGCAGATGGGAGTATTTCATTCTTTTTTATGACAGAGTAGTATTCCATAGTGTATATATACCACAGTTTCCTTATCCAATCATCTGTTGATGGACATTTAGGTTGGTTCCATATCTTGGCTATTGTAAACAGAGCTGCAGTAAACATGGGAGTGCAGGTATCTCTTCGACATGATGATTTCCATTCCTCTAGATATATACCCAGAAGAGGGATTGTTGGATCATATGGATGGTTTATCTGTAGTTGTTTGAGAAACTCGTATAACTTCGTATAATGTATGCTATACGAAGTTATTACGCTAAAAGTGGAAAATATTGAAATAATGATAATTCCAGTCCTGCAGCCAGAAGAACCACAGGCCAAAATCATTACAGAATTGGTCTGGTGACATGACATGACTGCCATTCAGCACTAGAGGGCGCAGTTTACACTGCCAACACGGTCAGGACAGGCCTGAGAGAGAGAGAGATCCCAATAGAGGGAGATCCTAGAAAACACCAGTACTCCTCAAAACTGCCAAGGTAATCAAAAACAAGGGAACTCTGAGAAAGTGTCATAACCAAGAGGAGCCTAGAGAGACATGATAATTAAATGTAATATGGTATCCTGGATATGATCCTGTGATCCTGGATCAGAAAAAAAAGATAAAAAGTAAAAACAAAGCAAATAAACTAAAGATATCTGCATAAAGTATGCATAGACTTTAGTTAATAATATGGTATCAACATTATTTTCTTAATTGTAACAAACATACCATAATAGTATGTCAATAATAGGGAAAATTGCTTGTAGGGTATTTGAGAACTCTGTGCTAGCTTCTCAATTTTTCTAGAAATCTAAAATAGCTCTAAAAATTAGTCCATTTTTTAAAAAAAAAAAAAAAAAACTGTTGTCCTTGCTTTGTCATGTCACTAGCTTTTAATTCAAAGTCTACACTGTGTGAATCTAATTGAGTCCAAGTTACAGACTGTGCCTCAGCTGCAATATAGACACAGAAAGTAAATATCAGGTGTGTTTAGCCTCTATAGAGGGGCACAGTCTCTTAACTCCTTCCAATACTCACATAAGACTACAACACAGAAAAAGTATTCAGATGATCAGAAACTAAAAATTGACAAATGTCCATTACACATGACCTCTGAAACCAAATCAACCTGAATAATGTCTTGATTACCTACAATTTCCAGGCTGACCAGTGAAAGTCACAATCTACACAACACAGTATCCTGAGGATGTGTAGAAAAACGCTTAATGAAGAAATACAATAGCTCAGCATAGGGAATGTTTCTGTTGAGTGTTAAGGCAGTTCTTATCTGGTTGTGTTTACTAATATATTTCCAGTGCCTACTACAGTGTGCCACATATTAGATTCTCAATAAAAATTTGATGTATGAATAAATAAGTGGCTTAAGGAAAACTGTTGGCTTAAGTCAGGTCAAGTTTTCTCTGTATCTTTTCCTAAATAAATATGAACAGGTTCTACTCCAAAGGGAATAGAGTTTGTAGCAACAATTTATGCATCTTAAGGATCTGGCCCCACATGGCTTCAGGGTCCTTCACCTTTATAATGGGAATCATACTGCTATGGTTTGAATGTGTTCCCTCCAAAATTCAGGTGTTGAAAATTAATGGCCAATGTTTTGATATTAAGAGGTGGGGCCTTTAGGAGGTGATTGGGTCATCAGCCCCTCCTGAATAAAGGCCCCTATAAAAGACGCATCGATCAGTGTT
>NW_007749636.1:3486-4432 GCF_000696425.1 Galeopterus variegatus | reverse complement strand
GGTAGAAGCAAAGAGCAGCCCTCACAGACAACTAAACCTGCCAGCACCTTGATCTTGGACTTCCCAGCCTCTGTAACTGGAAGAAATAAATTTATTTTCTTTATAAATCACCCAGTCTCAGGTATTTTGTTATAGCAGCACAACCAGGCTAAGACTGAAATATTGAGAGAAACCTTATAAAGTTGTGCCATTATAAAATAGCTGGACTGTCAATAAAATGACTGTGACATGAAAATAATCCTTGTTCAGTTAGAGAGCAGTGTCAGGATTCAGTGGACCTTTGAAGACACTGGACAGAAACCTCATATCGAAGAGTAGTATAAGAAGAAAGTTGGTTATTCTCCCTCCTACTTTATGCCTTTTCCATTTCCCTGCCTCTTAATTAGCTGTATCTCATGCTTGAGCCTGTTTACTGGCAACACGTGCAAGTTTATTTTTTAACTTTGTCTAGCTAGTTAAAATATGACATTTATAAAGATCAATCCCCTCACAAACAATTCATGGCATACACCATACCCCCAATTTTAGAAAATATCATTCCACAGTTCTGTCATATCTTACTAATGGCCAACTAAATCTTGAATCAGTGAGTGTGTAGCAGTGGGACAGGTATGAGGTGATCTGAGCTGGCAGCCCAGCTTTGCCATCTTAGTTTCAACCAATTCCAGGATGAAAATTGCTACTTTAAGTATTGTGGTGATGATTAAAAGGGATGACATTGATAATTTGTTTATGATAGCAAGGAGTACAAAGTAGGTTGGCCAAAAAATTTAAAAAATCCTAACTCCTATTTTGTTTTACCTTAGTCAACTCCTGCTTAATCAACTCTTGGCCTAAATTTAAAGTGCCCTCTGGGAGGCTGTTCCTGCCTGAGTAGTTTGAGTTCTTTTTCTGTACCGTTACAGCACTGTGTACATGCTTCTACTGAAGCACCAGTCACATTATC
>NW_007749636.1:1396-1668 GCF_000696425.1 Galeopterus variegatus | reverse complement strand
CTGGTTATACCACTCTATCCCCTCCAGATTCCTGTTACCTAGGCAGTCCTGATCCCTTCCTTACAGTGGCCCAGGCTCATCGTCTTAACTCTTCATCCAGAGTTCCATCATCATCCTCAGAGGCGTCTATTCCGTACTTAGAGTTCTTTGCTTTGTTTATTCCAGTGTTCATCCCAGACCACTTAAAAGGTCCATACTTTGCACCTTTTATCATCAAAACTGTTCCTCCTCTGGAATCTTACATGCAAATGTATCATCCTGAATATCTCTGC
>NW_007749636.1:0-1026 GCF_000696425.1 Galeopterus variegatus | reverse complement strand
CTTTAAAAGCAAAAACAAATTTCAGAGTAGCTGAAGTTTTTGGTATGTTTGGTGTTAATTTCTAGTTTGCATTCTGGTAATAACTGTGGTCTCTATTCCTCTTGTTTACTTTCTATTTATGGAGGCTTTTCTTTTTGGTAGCCCAGGAAATAGCTTTTATAAACATTCCCATAGGTGTTTGAATCGAAACTACTCTACCTGGTTTCATTTATCTATTAGACTGAGCATATTATTCATATCAACTATACTATTAGTTAATTTTAATTTCCTTTATCTAAGGACTGAGAAAGTTGCTTTAATCTCCCATTTCTATTGTTTCATTGCTGATTTGTTTTCCAAGGGTTTTGCTATAAGTATGTTTCAAGTCTCCTATTTGGTGCATTTAATGATAGTTATATTTAATTGTGAGTTATAGCCTCAGTCATTTAAAGTTTCCTCTTTGATTAAATCCATTTGTGCTTTTAATTATATATTTTAATTCAGCATATACCTGCATATTTTGTTGTCTACATTTGTATGGTANCGGTTCTGCTAGCCCAGGATTTAACCTCACTGCTGTCCTCTCCCATTCTGTAATGGGGGCAACCTCCAGGAGCGTGACTTCGCAAATATATCGTCATCGGCTGGTTTTGGAATGACTCCTATTGAAGCCTCCTGGAAAACCTACTGGAAGGAAAATGGAGTTTTCCTTCAATGAATTCCATCTTGCCTTGCTTGCCAGTCATTCCTGGCCGCCTCCCCAAAGCATTAAAACCTGCAGGTATCTTTCTTATTTCAGAAACTCACTTACGAACTGCTTTGTGTGCCTCATTATCTGAGCTAACCTCGCAAGGCTCTTCTACCTCAAGCTGCTGCTCTGCCTATGACCTACCTGATTTAAAAACAACCCTCGTCGCAGACAGATATTATCGTTCCCCCATAAATAGCAGCTGTTCAAATTCCTTGAGGCTGTAAAATCCTTCGAGTTTGTGTCACCTGGTTATACCACTCTATCCCCTCCAGATTCCTGTTACCTAGGCAGTCCTG
>NW_007749635.1:9536-10758 GCF_000696425.1 Galeopterus variegatus | reverse complement strand
GCTCAACCAGTGAGCGGACCGGTCTCTATATGGGATCCGAACCTTCGGCGGGAGTGCCGCCACACTCCCAAGTGCCGCACTCTACCGAGTGCGCCACCGGGCTGGCCCCCAGTGGTCAATTTTTAAATGTGGCAGCCAAAATAATCAACAGCAGTCATATTTATATCCACACTCAGAACTGATCTTGTGAAGAGACATGGCAGGACTCCATAAGGAAATCCCTTTCTGAGGATTATATAAGTTAGAAATTCATTTTTAACTGACATATGTGATGAAACACATGCTAAATACCAATGAAATGTAACGCCCAAATGGAATAATAAACTGTCTGCAGTTCACATTTCCTGAGATCCGTAAAAGGAATCACATTTTCATCAGACAGTTTTTTCCAGTCAGTGACCAATTAATTCCCTCCCACTTCTCCTGAGATTAATATGAAGCTGGTCCACTTTAACACTGCTCAATAATACTGTACTTAGAGAGAGAAAGAAGAGGAATAGCAGATTTAATATTTATTAGTTTGTTGTACTAGGAAGCAAGGTGATAACTCTAATTCCCTGTGCACCTCAACTCCTAGGTCTGAATAGAGGACAGAAAAGTAAAGAATGGAATATCAGCAAGAGAAGCAGTCCATTAATGTTTGCCTCCCCTTCCTACCCATTTTTTCTTCTGCTTAACAATCATGTCTAACATTAATAGTAGAGGATTGTCACAAAAAGTGTGGTCTAGAATAGGGTCAGTAAATATTTTGGGCCTTTGCAGGCCACATGGACTCTGTTGCAACTACTCAACTTTGCCATTGTGTCACAAACAAATGGCTATGGCTGGGTTCCAATAAAACTTTTTTGGAGACCTTGAAATTCAAATTTCACATAATTTTTACATGTTAGAAATATTACTTCTATTTTTTTCCAACCACTTAAAACTATAAAAGCTATTCTTAGAGCACTGACCTTACAAAAACAGGCATTGGGCCAGATTTGGCCTGTGGGTCATAGTTGCCAATCCCTGGTGTATAATTTTTTATATATCAAGAGTATCTTCACATTGGAATTGAAGTTGTCATCTCTCTTTCTGCCCATCCATTTTTTCTTTTTCTTTTTTTTTTTTTTCGTGTCTGGCAACAGATCGCAACCCTCAGTATCGTGCCCGTACCGGACTGGGACCGGCAACGGGATCGCAACCCTTGGTGTTGCCCCCGCGCCTCACTCAGCCAGTGAGT
>NW_007749635.1:2159-8908 GCF_000696425.1 Galeopterus variegatus | reverse complement strand
GTGGGATCCGAACCCTCGGCGGGAGTGCCACCGCGCTCCCAAGCAGCGCACTGTAGCAGTGGCGCCACCGGGCCGGCCCCTGCCCATCCATTTTTTCCTACCACGCCCTCACTGCCATTCTGATTTACTGGTATATCGCTTCCCCTCCCTAGCCTCACTATTTGTTTTATTGTTCTATGAACCTTATGAGACAGTAAGGATCATTTGCCAAAGGCCCACCTGTAAACACCCAGTATTGCAGTGGGCACTGGTGAAGTGGAAGACACAGAGCCTGTGTCTGACCATGCTGACATGGGCAGTAATCCATTCTCTTCTCCCTCTTCCTTCTTGGTGGAACCCATGTCTCATAATAGAGGCTGAAAACACCAGATCATCTCTTTCCTTCCCTTCCTGGCAGATAAGACATGTGGGTCTGTGACCCACTCCTGGACAATAAGACCTGAGAAGTCTGTTGGGATGCTTCTGGGTAAAAGAGAGAGAGAGAGAACTACATACAAGAGCAAAAACACCACCCTCTTGTTTTCTGCTTTGAATAATGTCATGTAAAAATGTGATGTTTGGAGCTGCAGCAGCCATCTTGCAACGTGAGGGGAGTCCAAGAGCTGATCTGGAGGTGTAACATTGTCAGTCCACTGAAGCACCCCTGCAACTCTCTACCTCTGGACTTCGTGTTACAGGAGATAATAAACCCCCAGGATGGAAACAGATTACCCTCTATTGCACAGACAGCCTTCATTCTTGTGAAGCTTATGCTGTTAAAGGGGTGATGGGACACATAAAATGAAAAATCACTGTAAGAAAACATCAAATATTGAATTTCATAGACCACCACATGATACTACTTATACTTTTAGTGCCTCTTGATTAGGAAAAGTCACGGATCAACTACTCTCTTCCTGGCAGCTCTAGTCCATCTAAATCAAACTGCATTCATGCAGCTCACACACAGCTACTGCCCTACCTCCACCTTCCACCTCACAGGCAGGCTTCTTGAAAGTTATCCACCCTAACAACCTCCACTCCCTATCTGTCATCCTCACTCCTCAAATGGCAGTACTCTGCCTTTCTTTCACCCACATTCCTCCACCAAACTGCTTTCAACAGTCACCAGTGACTTCCGTATTAATGAACCCAAGCACAGTTTCTAGTTCTTACCTTGCGTGACCTCTCCACAGTATTTGACACTATTCACCATGCCTCCCTGACCCCACACTTTCCAGATTTTCTTTTACATCTTTCAGTCTTCATTGCAAACTTCTCCCTCTACTGGTCTCTTAGTGTTCCTCAGCATTCTGCTCCAGGCCCTCTTCTTTTCTCATTTTATATACTCTTCTTAGGTAGTCTCATCTATATCTATAACTTTAGTTACCACCTGTGAGTTAATGATGCCCACACCTATAAACCTCCCTCCTGAGTTACAGATTCATGTAACTAAATGCCTAATGAACAGCTCCATGTGAATGCCTTAAAGGCACCTTAAACTCAACATGGGCAAGCCAAATCATCATTTACCCCTTTGTGCATCAGTGAACAGCACTACAACCTGCCAGGTTGCCCAGGTCAGAACCCCAGACATCTTCTCGACATTTCCCTCTATGGTCTTGCATATAACATACATTCCCTTTGCTTAAAATGCTCTTCCCAGGGCCAGCCCATGGCTCACTTGGGAGAGCGTGGTGCTGAAAACACCAAGTCAAGGGTTGTTAAGATCCCCTTGCTGGTCATCTTTTTTTCTTTTTTTTTTAATGCTCTTCTCTTACTTTGTCACCTAGAGAATGCCTCCTCATCCTTCAGGACCCAAATGAAAAGCCAGCTCTTCTAGGAGAGCTTTTCCGTCTCTAGTTATAAGTTGCTTTCTCCTCAGTATTTCCTTACTTCTTATGACGTGTCTCCACTATAGCCCTTATCATATTGTTTATATCATCTATTTGTCTGAGTAGATGAGGAGCTGGAGAACAGGAACTGTGCTTTATGCTTCTTTGTATGCCTATTGCCTAACACAGTGCTAGCCACATCCTAGAAGACTGTTGACAAATGTAAATATTTATTGAGTGAATTAATGAATAGATACAAATAACTATTTGTTGGAAATCAATTACATTAAGAGAAGAAACTCTAAGACTTCATGCCTGATAGGCAAATATTCTTTCTAACACAACACCTTTGTCAATGACTAGATAGCAAAACTCACATAATTTTCAAATTTAGAGTTGGAAAGAACAATAGATAACCAATCCAGCTCCTTTATAAACTAGTTAGGGGTTATTTGTTGGTCACTGCAGCAACAATTTTCCTGCTGACAGTTAACTACTAAAATCTTAACTTTTAGTTAAGTTAAACATGCCCCCAGGAATTCAAGTAATACTACTCATTTGCTTACAAACCTTTTTTCCCCATAGATGAACCTCCACCCAAATCAAATCAAATCATTCCAAATTCTGAACACCTTACATCCAAATTGATGCAATTTTTATGTATTTTGTAAGTTTGTTTTATGTCCTATTATTTCATTGCAAATCCGCACCATATTTTCTCAGCAAATACATTTAGACATCTGACACTAAAGACATCGCAGGAACCACCACATGGATGAACTAATGTATTGTTTAATGAAGGTGAACAATTACTTTAGGAGATGCTAGTTGTCAAAACTCTTCTGGACTTCAAGTTTGGAAGACATCATTATTAATTATAATAAATGTCCTCACAATTGCATTTATGGCTATTTTCCCAAAGAGTTTGATATATTATGTAGTAATGTATATTAGAGAAACTTAATGAGAGATTTTAAAGAGTATATTGAGACCCTTAGTGAGACTGAAAATGACTGATTTTACACACTTCTTTTCTCACTTCACTAATCTTCAGTGCCGAACTGCTAAAGCAAAATATCTTCTAAATTCTGGGGGGTGACTTCTACTTCTAATTGCATACTAGTCAAAAGATTCCTGCTTCATTTATTGTGTCCTTATTTGTGTAGTTTCTAGAAAAGTGTAGAAAAAAGAAAAATATAGAAAAAAGTACAGTTTCTAGAAAAGTAGTTTCTAGAAAAGCTATATTGCTGTCACTTAATCAGCACCTTCCTTTGTTATCAACCATAAACTAAATAGTAGTACAAAGTTTACATTCTCCAGTGCTTTTGTGTAAATGTCATCATACGGTAGAATGTAAACTATATTCCCTTTATCCATCTTTTAGTGTTAATAATTATATTTCATTTCTATTCCCTTCAAGAATTCAAGTGGAAAATTTGACATAATTAATGATAACTTTATACATATATTAATTAACAAATACATATAAAACTTCTTTGTAGCTGTGCATAATATGAGCAGTTTCTCCCACTTCTGAAGAACAGTGCTGTTGTCACCCTGCAGGCACAGGTTAGGCATCTCCCATTCTCAAAATTGGGTTTGTATGTCGAGATTAATGATGATGCCACATATGCAGCACATGCAGTAAAAGGGTTTGAAAAGGTTTATTGCTCACATAATGAGGCTTTTTGGAGAGAGCAGAATGGCTCCCAAGCTGATCTGGAAAAGCCTTACAAGTGCAGGGAAAGGAGAATGATTTGGGGGATTTTACGGTGGTTAGTGCTGGGTCTGTGGTGAGGATTCCTGTATATAAGCTAGGGTTTACACAGTTGAAACTTCTTGCCAGCACCAAAGGAAGGAACAACTAGGATTTCTTACCAGCATGCCCAGATGTGAAGCTGAAAGGAAGGGCAGCGGTGGGGCTTGAAAGGTGTCACCAGCTAAACATCAAAAATGGAATCATAGTCTGTATTACAACAATTAGAAAATGAAGGAAACCTAGTTATCTACTGCTACAATAGTGTAACATAACAAACAACCCCAAAATCTCAATGGAATATAAAAATAAATTTGCTGACATGTCTAGAGACACGTCTGGAGACAGCTAGAAAGCTCTTCTGATCTTGCCTGAACTCATTCACTTGTCTGAGTCAGCTGTCAGCTGATCTTGGCTGGCTTTGCCTAGGGAGACGTCTCTGCTCCATGTTCCTCAGCCTCCAATAGGCTACCACAGACAGTCTGTCATGGCAAAGGCAGAGGTGAAAGAGCAAGCAAGCCCAATGCCTTGGGTTGAATGTCCCCCCAAAACTTAATCCCCACCGTAACTGTTGTGGGTAGGAAATCTTATTATGGTAACTGAAAGATGGGGCCTTGAAGAGGTGATCAGATTGTAGGACCACGCCATAGTGAACGGATTAGAAATGGTGGTCATGGGCATGGTTGGAGGGCTTTAAAAGGAGAGTGAATGAGGACGTTAGTCTCTCTGTGCTCTCTCTGATCCACCATTTTTGCAATATAATACTCTGCCATCACTGTCGTCATCACCAAGACCCTCACCAGATGTGTTCCCTGGACTTTGGATGTCCTAGCCTCCGAAACTGTAAGCAATAAATGTTTTCTTTATAAAATACCCAGTTCCGTGTATTTTGTTATAAGCAACAGAGACGGACTAATACACCAAATAACATAAGCACTTTTTAAGCCTCTGCTTGAGGCACTTTTGCTAAAATCCTATTAGCCAAGCAAGTTACATGGCCAAGCCATGGGAAGGCAAAAGATATGTATATAAAAGAGTAAAGAATTAGGATCATTTTTGTAACCTATCTCACCTACGAATGGATTACTAACACATCGCAACAACTCTTATCCTAACTTACAGTACTGAGAGAAGGAAGGTCAATTCAATGATCAACTCACTATTAAGTGCTAGGCACTATACTTGGAATTGGTGCTACAAAAATAAATGAGATAGCCCTAATGAGCTCACTGTCTGATTTGGGGGAAAATATTAAACAAATCAATCAATACATTATTAAATAAAATAAAATTCAGTGTAAGTGCAACAACAGATATTTTAATAGGAGGTGGCACAGAAATGAAACTGATTAACTTTTCACTTCCCTTACCATAGATTTCATATTTAATTCAATGAATTGTATTGTGATCAAATTTCATCTTGATTCTGAAGACTTGACTCATTCAATGGACTCCCCCATTGAATGGCTTCATAAAAGCACAGGCTCTCTAGAAGAAAAACTAGATTTAAGTTCTGTTAGGCTAGCAGAAAGTCATTTGAGTCTTTTGTTTCTTCATTATACTTAGTAGTCATCCAGTTCAACCAAAATTTATTGTGTGCCTATATGTGCAAGCTAGTTTTCTGGGAATTTGCTAGGAATTGGGAAATTCTAGCAAAGATGACTAAACAAAGATAACTAAAAAATGGTATCTTCCTTCAAATAACAGTTTAGTCCTGCTTGTACATATCAGGAAAACAGAAACCACTCTAGGTATTTGAAATAGAAGAAATTTAGTACAGGGAAATGGTTACATAAGTGACGGAAGAACTAAGATGCCAAACAGGGAACAATGAGGCAATCCACATTTTAGCAATTGCAGGAAGTCATCTCCAATTCCATGGCTGGAGGGACAAATGGTGATAGGGCAAAAGCCAGAACCACGGTGGACCACGGTGGACCTAACCTGCAAGAGCCACGAAGCAGATGCATCCATTCAGATCAGACAGAGGGAAATACTTTAGTTTCTACTGTCTACCTTCTTATTGCTCTCTAGTCTCCCATTTTACCCAGACTGCTGGAAAGCATGCAGAGGAAAGGTGAACACTGGATCTGAGAGGAAACAGGCAATGTCTGGCACACTGCACAAAAACTTACGGGGGCATCTACAAGAATTTCTCAATGACTCATTTAGGGAATAGTCCTATTTTATTTGTCAGAGTAGGCTATGGTGCAACATAGTATGTTAACTGTTCCTTTTGATGTTTGGTTTAATATGTTCCCTGTAGGTGCCTAGTTTGTGTTTTTTTAAGCTCTCCAGGAAATGCTGATATACCAAATCAGCTGAGAACCACTGATTAGTGGCTTTCAAAATGTTTAAAGGTCCAGGCTTCTGGTCAAGATGGCATAATAGACAGTCCCCAGTGTCACTCTCTCTCACAAATCAACCAATTTACAACTATTAAAAAGCATCAACAGCCAAGCTGGGGCCCCTATAGCTCAGGGGAAGAGGAGGAGAGACCTACAGAGTTCATGACAGCATGAGAAGCCACGATGACAGAAAGAAAGGATCATTCCCACCATTTCGAGCCCCAGCCACTTCAAGGCTTGAGCTGGTGAGTACATGGAGCAAGAGTTGGCAAAAGTCGCTGCTGTGCCCTTCATATGAAGTTGCTTGGAGGTGGCAGGGGAGAAGAGGGCCTTGATGGCCTCCAGGCCAGCAAGACCAATAACAGGGTTCCTGTGGACCCACATAGGAATAAGGAGCCACAGACAACAGAAAAAAGGAGCCTCTCAGAGGCCAGTGAGTCATCACAAGGGACTGGCGCATGACCCATTCGATGGGAGGTGTTTGGAGTGCAGGTGGTGGGGGAGATGGGCCTACCAGGGGATCACTGGGGCACAGCATGGACAGCTGATCTGTCCCCCAGTCAGCGCAGGACCATTCAGTGGAGACTGGTCAGGAATACAGAACTGCAAAGGAGCAGATTCTGAAAAGACTCAGGCCTAGACCAGAGTTTCCACACAACCCAGGTGTACTGAACCTCATAAGACCTGGAAGTGCTTACAAGGTCAACCATTAAAAGCTGAGCTGCAAAAAAAGCCTTCTCCAGGGAATCAGCAGCAATTAAGCAATTTAGCTTAGCTCAACCACAGGGCTCAAGTGCTGGTTCCCACAGGAAGTTCCCCCATTTTAGAAATA
>NW_007749635.1:0-253 GCF_000696425.1 Galeopterus variegatus | reverse complement strand
TTTGCCAAGGAGGAAGACTAATTACTTACGTTCCTTCCATCTCTTTCAAGTCCTACCCCATACCTTTAAACT
Source organism: Galeopterus variegatus (assembly GCF_000696425.1). Taxonomy (NCBI): domain Eukaryota; kingdom Metazoa; phylum Chordata; class Mammalia; order Dermoptera; family Cynocephalidae; genus Galeopterus; species Galeopterus variegatus. Next base: position 181 of record NW_007749635.1, on the reverse strand, counting down.
GTCACATGGAAAGTTTTGGGAGAGGGGAGTAAAGGTGGGCAGGCAGGCCGTTTGGAAACCTGACTGAAAATAAATTGTCCATAAAGCACACATCCACCAATCTATAAATGCCTCTGTCACATGGATTCCTTGAGCTGTATTTTATTTCCATTAAAAACACAAAAACTTTGGAACGTTCATG
>NW_007749634.1:1548-10759 GCF_000696425.1 Galeopterus variegatus | reverse complement strand
TGAGAATAGAGGGAGCAGGCAACAGTGGATAAAGAAGATTATGTGAAATTGTGCTCTGCATAGACACCAGAGAACAGTGAACCTTCCTGTTGTCCATCCAAAAGGAGTCAGATGGGAAATATCCCAACAAAATTACTCTTCTTAATATGAACTTTTCAACCATCAAAACCTGCATAACAGTGGTTAAGAGTGTGGGCTCAGAAGCCAGACTGCCTGGTCAAAATCCTATCACTCACCAACTCTGTGACCTGGTACATGTTTTTCAACCTCCCTGCCTCAGTTTCCTTACCTGCTAAATTAGGGTGATAATCTAATTCATAGACTCTTATAAGAATTAACTTAAAACAGTTACAATATATAAAACAACACCTGGTACTTATTAGGCAGTTGATAAATGCTAATTATTATTTAGGAGGTCTGAAAGTTGATGTGTGTGGGGAGCTCAATTAAGGTTCCTGCTTGTCCCCACATACAATATCAGCAAAGTTTTTTTGAATATTCAGAGAATACCAAGAGTAGTGGGCATGGGAGGATGGAAGCCCCCACCCTAGCATCAATACCTATTTTCTCCCAAAGGCATGTTCAGAAGACCACATATTTCATGATTGGACAGGACAATCCCTCTGCACAAGCCCTGTGTCTCTCAGGTGGTCTTGATTCTCTAGGCTGAGTGCTGCTGTGCTGTCCACCTAAGGGTCTCTGAAGTCGAGAAGTGCTTGGTGCCTTTGTCTTCCTTGAGCTCAGGGCCCACCATGACCTCTGCTCTGTCTCTGCTAGCCCATGCTTTCAGTCAGGGGTCTGAGCTGCTGAGTCTAGACCTACAGGAGTTGTTCTATGTGGCCAGGGTCTTTGTTCCCAGGTCTGTCTTTACCCATGGCTTCCATGGCTCTGCTCTTTGGCTCTCCCTGTCATATTGCAACAAGATCTTTATCATCAAAGTATACTGGGAGCAGGGCCAGGTATTGTACTGGCCTGGGAAAAGCCCAGGACATTGTCTTGACATTGCAGTAAAGAGTATTGGATTTAGATGGAAGAGGAGTCATGTTCTGAGAGTCAAGATTCCTGTAGCACACCTCCATCGCAACTAATGGGCATGTTAGTTCTGCTGTCTGGACATTCCTCGAAGGGAGGTAGGAGAAACAGGCTCACCACACAGGTGAGAGTGTTGTTCTCCGTGAGCCAGGAGGATCGAGGTTAGGGGCCTATCTGCTGTACGGCCAAGGCGGATCACCTCCATCGCAACTAATGGGCATGTTAGTTCTGCTGTCTGGACATTCCTCGAAGGGAGGGAGGAGAAACAGGCTCACCACACAGGTGAGAGTGTTTTCAGTGATTGGATAAGGCAAGGAGGTTGGAATGAAAGAGAACCAGGAGGACACAGATACAATAATGGGGAAAGGAGAGAAAAGAGGGCAGGTAAAGAAGTACAGAGAAAGTCTGCAAAACAGAGAGCTGGACATGTAAAGAAAGGCTGAAGCTTGGGACCTGGTGTAGGGCCATGGGGTTTAACCGAACGTACCAACGAAGAGAAGAAAGGCATGATCCTTGGTCACCACACAGAGAAAGTCTGCAAAACAGAGAGCTGGACATGTAAAGAAAGGCTGAAGCTTGGGACCTGCTGTAGGGCCATGGGGTTTAACCGAACGTACCAACGAAGAGAAGAAAGGCATGATCCTTGGTCACCAAAGCCTGGAGGTGTACTTCCCCCAGACTGAGGTAAGTTAGCTCCCCAGGGCCAGGGCTCCTGCCCAGTCACAGGATACTCCATCCTTGCTCAGAGGCCCCCAGGGAGGACTGGAGCAGTCACTCCTGGAGGCCACTGCAGGGACCTGGGAGTTACTCTTCTCTTCCCCAGGAGAGGGTGGGGGAGTGAAGAATAAGACATGCCCTTGTGGGAACCCAAGGAACACCCCTGTAAGAGCCTGCAAGGCCATGGGGGCTCTTGTTTGGATCCAGGAATGATGCTCCTCCCACGGAGGAAGCAGCTCTGGCCCTGCCCTCAATTCCTTAAGTCCTTACAGGCTCCAGCCTGGGACAAGGGACTCCGGGATGCCCAGAGAGGAAAGTGAGGCCTTGAGATTGCAGAAAAGATAGGATCCTCTAGTGGGGGGAGGGGAGGTGGGCATGGGGGTGGTCACAGTAGGCTGGAGGACCCTAAAGGAGAAGTCTTGTTCACCAAGGACCCTCTTCTGGCACCAGCATGTCCTGTTAATTAGTACCAGAGACACCAAAGTTTTCCCTCTCCTTCAGGTGAGCGACAACCCCCTTCTCCACCCTCACCCCAACCAGGAGAAAAGGAAGGTGGTTTGGAGGAGGAGTTGGGATGGGAAGGGGCGCTGTCTTAGGAGTGAGTAGGCCTGTAAGAAAAGAAAGCAGCGCCTAGCCGGGCCCTTCACCTGGGCAGCCACGGGCCTCCCGTCTCTCACCAGTTCATGGGGCCACAAGGAAGCCAGGTAACTACAGTCCCCACCACCCCTCCGTCTCAGAACACCAAAACGAGGTGGCGGCTCTGGGAGCCCACTGCCCAACCCCACAGCCTGGCATCCAACCGAAGTGCATGATCTGGAAGGACTGCTGGGCCACCTCTCAGGCTGCATTCCACTAGGGGTGACTTTTGGCAAGGGGCTTCCCCTCAGTTCTGTGTCTGAAAACGCGACTAAAGAAAAACCCGATTTCATAGGTAAAAATGTAAGTGTAAAGTGTTTACGTCAGTGCCTGGCACAGCACAAGTGCTCAGAAGCTGACGAACCTGTGAGAACGGAAGGCAGAGGAACCACTGGGAAGGAGAGAGGCTGGGGGTTCGGTTCGGGAGCCTCGGCGATGCATCTGGGCAGAATCCAAGTCCCTCGAGCCTGGGACGGGAGCCACCAAGTCCCAGCCGCGGGTAATGGTCCTCCTTGTTCTAATTTCGCTGTGCTTACTAAAATCCCTTCCACAATTCCGGCTGTCTTGGAATTCCAGCCACTTGTCCCGGCTGCTTCCAAGGACTCTGAAGAGCTCGTTGCCAGGAGACCAGCTGAGGAGGCGTCGGTAGGCGACCCCCTCCCCCACAGGCCTGGCAGAGAGCGAGCTCTCATTTCTGCCTTAATGAGGCCGTTGCTTCCATATTTCTTCCAAAAGTCTCATTTCCAAGTTGACTTTCCCTTCGAAACCGTGTAATTACCATTTCCGATGCTCTTCACCCTTTGTGTACAGCCGCATTTCTTCTTCTTGCTGTCTGCTTCGGCCCGACGGGCTTACTAAATATTTCCTGTGGCTTGGGACGGCTGGCGATGAATTACTTCTGCTTTTGTATGTCTGAAAAAATCTATTTTTCTTCTGCGATTTTTTGAAAGACGTTTTCCCTGGATATGTAATTCCAGGTTGACGGTCCTGTTCTTTCAGTCCTTTAAAGATACTGCTCCGTGGTCTTCTTGCTCAGTGTTTATTCCCATGAAAAATTCATCGTACTTAACTACATTCCTTGGAACTTAATGTGTTTACCTAATGTGTCTTTTTCTCTAGCTCTTTTAACATTTTATTTCTGGTTTGATCAATTTAACTATAATGTACGATGTACCTTGGTGTCCTTTTCTTCGGTTTATTCCTTTTTTTTTTTTCTTCCTCCTCCTCCTCTCTCTCTTCCTCTTTTTTCTCCTCTTTCTTTTCCATCTGATTCAATGAGTTTCTAAAATCTGTGGGATTACTTGGTCCATTATTTTAAAAATATTTCTCTGCCTCCTTCTTTCTCTTTCCTTTAGGGACTCTGAAAATATGTCTATGAGATGACTTGCAGTGGCCCTACAGCTCATTGATGCTCTGTTTACATATATATTTTTAATTCTTTTTTCTCTATATATTTCATTTTGGATGCTTTCAATTGCTGTTTCTTCAAGTTTACTATTTTTTTTTCTTCTTCACGCTCTAATATACCATTGTTTTTATCCAGTATATTTTTCATCTCACACATTGTAATACTTATTTATAGACGTTTGAATCGATATATTTCATTTTGGATGCTTTCAATTGCTGTTTCTTCAAGTTTACTATTTTTTTTTCTTCACGCTCTAATATATCATTGTTTTTATCCATTACATTTTTCATCTCACACATTGTAATACTTATTTATAGAAGTTTGAATCAGGTCTTTTTTATATCTTCTATTTCTCTACTAAATATATTTAAGAGTTGGATTACAGTACTAGCAACTACTTTATTCTATGCTTTTTTGCCAATTTTAGCATTTGTGTCCATTCAAGGTTGGTCTCGATTGAATTTATTTCTCTTCATTATGCATTGTATTTTCCTGCTTCTTTGTGTATCTGATCATTTCTGACTGGATGACAGACATAAATTTTACCTTCTTGGTTGCTGGATGCTTTTGTATTCCTATAAAACTATAAATCCTCTTGAGTTTTGTTGTGGGATGCATTTAAGTTACTTGAGTACAATTTGATATTTTGGGGTCTTGTTTTTAACATTTGAAAGGCAAGGATGAAGCAGTGCTTATTCTGTGACTAATTAATTCCTATTGATGAGACAAGACCCTTCTGAGTTACCCTGCCCAAAACCCTGTTAATAATGTGATTTTCCAGTGTGGCTGGTGAGAATGGGTACTATTCCCAGCACTATATGAGTGCTGGCACTGTTACCTCTGATCTTCTCAGGTGGTTCTTTCCCCAGCCTTAGATGGTTTCCTCCCATGCATGCACTCATCAATGCTCCACTGGATACTCGACGGATTCCCACTGCAGATCTTTAGAATTCCCTCTGTGTGCAGCTATGTCCTCTGTCATACTCTGTCTCACAAACTCTAGCTGCCATGGTCTTCTCAGACTCTCAGTTTTGACTCCTCGACTCAGAGAGTCAGGTTAACCTCCCTGTGTGATGGCCCTGAAACTCTCTCACTGAAGTGAGCTGGGCAGTAGTAGGGCTCACCTTGTTTGGTTCTCATCTAGCAAGGGTCAGCATCCTTCCCTGCCTGATGTCCACTGTCTTTCAAACAATTGTTTCATATACTTTTTCTGGTTTGGGTTGTTTCTGGTGGAAGGGTAAATTCATTCCCTGCTACTGCATATTGGCTGAAACAGAACCTTCTCGATGCAACTTTGATTATAATTTCAAGTAATTCTAACTCAATGTCCAATTTTGATCACTTATTAAAGTAAGTCTGCTTGTACACACCATGTCGACTGAACACTTAGTCATTGTGTCAGGAGCTTTGCTTTATTTTTTACCATACCTTGGGCACTGAACTAAGTGCTGAATATTTAATAATGCACTTAAACCTCAATCGTTGTTGGAGGTGTATGCAACTATTTTAATGTATTTATTTTATGTGCAAGAAAACAAAAGATTAAAGGGTGAAGAAATACACACAAAGAGCACAGCTTGTAAGTTATAGAAGCAGTGTTTAAGCTCAGCAGCTCTGTCTCTGAAACCCAAGCTTTTCATTGAAAAAGGTGCTGGGCTGCTGGCCCAGGGTGGAGTGTGTCAACTGTCGTAAGGAACTTATTTTCAAGGCAATACTCAATTGTGATCTTTTACAAACAGTAAACCTCTTACTCCAATGTTAGATATCAATCATGTCACACACGGGCCATTGAATGCACAAAGCTTCTTTTTAAACAGAAGTGCAGTTTCCTGTCCTTGCATGAGCACAGACGAGCTGGTTAATGCTTGCGAAGATATCAATCATGTCACACACGGGCCATTGAATGCACAAAGCTTCTTTTTAAACAGAAGTGCAATTTCCTGTCCTTGCATGAGCACAGACGAGCTGGTTAATGCTTGCGAAGTAAAGAATGAATAATGTGCTAGACGAGACACAGGAGATCTTGGGTAAGACCTTGCGCAGTTTGCTCTTTATGACTTAGCAGAAGGAATAGGGAAGCTATAACCCAGGGAAGGGAGGGTAAGAAAGAGTGCTATCAAGCCCCTTTAACAATATCCTAAAAGCAAGCACTTACATGGCACTTACTATGTGTCTTCTTAGCACTTAATGCCTTACATTTCACCCTCATTATGACTTTATAACATGGATGTTCTTACTATCCCCAAATCAAAGATGAGGAGTCCTGAGGCTCAGAGAAGTTGAGAGGTTGCCCAAGCTCACACTGCTAACAGGTGATGAAGGTAGAAGTCACACTGAGACTTCTGGTCCCAGAATCCCCATTCTTAACTGATATCTTCCATTGCCTTCCCAAGCACTTATGTGAATTAATTTATTTAATCCTCCTAGCAACACTACGTGTAAGTGCTATTATTATCCCCAACATAAAGATGAAGAAAACTGAGGTACAGAGAAGTTAACTGATTTCCAGCGGGGAAATAATTCATCTGAACTTGGTACTACCTATTATAACTGCAATAGCAATAATAACAACCAATATTTACTGAAGATTTATTATGTAACAGATACTGTTCTAAATGCTTTACATATGAGTATATTTGATCTATTAACTTATTAAATATTTTCAATTACTCCATGATATGATTCTATTATCTCTCTCACACGTAGGGCAACCAAAGCACAAAAATTTGAAGCAACTGCTGTGTATTATACAGACAGTATGGGTCAGAACTGGGATTTTACCTTAGAGTAAGCTGGCTTTAAATCCTCATTCCTAACCACTGTGCTATAAACAAATACACACAACACAAATATGCACATATACATACAGAAGAAACATATATACACTCACGCACCAATACACCCTCATTCCTAACCACTGTGCTATAAACAAATACACACAACACAAATATGCACATATACATATAGAAGAAACATATATACACTCACGCACCAATACACACCACACAAAACCATACACACATGTACATATGTACATATACACATGCACTGTACATTTATACACACATGTCCATATGGACATATACACAGGTGCACACATATATACATGCCCACGTGCACAAGCACAAACATATACAAATATATGCACATTCAATACACATAGAAAAATGCACACCCCTCATACATATATATACACATATTCAGCACACATATAGACACATACACACACATACACATACACAAAATATAATATTCAACTATATTCTTAACTACTGTAAAACTATTTTGTTTGATAAAAATTAAACCATAAGTTCCTTCAGACATAAACTTTAGGGTAGCCATGCCCCAGTCCATACATGTCAGATTCAGGTTTTTAGAATGCTCCTGCAGCCACTTACATTATCTCTCCCACAAAGAGAAACCCAAACCAACAAGAGTGAAAGACTTTTGACATTCGGCATTTGTGGAACATGGATTTGCTGTTTCCTTTTTTATTAAAATGAAGTCCTCCCTGAACAGAATGAGGCACAGGGGGTTAGCTGCTAACATTGGTAGGACTGTCAGATTTAGTTAATAAAAATACAGGATACCCAGTTAAATTTGAATTTTACATAAGCAGTGGATACATTTTTTAGCATAATTATGTCCCAAACTGAAGCCTATCCTGTATCTTATCTGGCAACTCTATTTTTTTTTAGTATAAGTATGTGCTAAATTGCATTGCTTGTTCTATGTTTTATCTGGCAACCCTGAGCACAGGGTACATGGACTGAAATCTCACCACAGAGCTATGTGATATGCATAAATAATTTGCATTGTGGACAGAAATGGATTTTAGAAAACACAGGGGTCTCCCTGTTTGGACTTCAGAAACACCTGACTTTCTGTGCTGGTCAATTTTATTCTATATTTCTGTGCTACCAGTTACAGAGAACAAACTACAGAAGCTTATAACTCTGGGGAAAGTGGGCACAGAAATAAGGGAGAAATCCATTTGTTGTCACAGAGAATTTTTTGGCTAGAAATTCACCTCCACTGTAGAGTCCCCTTTCCCGAGTAGCAATAGTAAAATATATTGATTCAAATACTTAAACCTAAGCCTGCTGTGGTTTATTATCCAAAAGTAGTTCTTTATGAACAGGGCAACTTGTTCATGAATGGATCAAATTTAGGGAATTGAACTTTTCTTGATAAGAAACCTAACATTTCATAGTAATAATTATAATTCCCATTCCTCTGCTATCACTTGATTGTGTAGACAGAACTATTATGTTATGCAAATTGTGTGCAGTTGCTTAATAATATAAAAGAAGTTTTAACCCATCTGTTTTTCAGGGTAGAAATTACCTGATCTAAATATTTCTTTTTGTCAGAGGAGAATTCTTCTCAGCTAAGAATTAGGAAAAAGTAGCAAGTTGAAAAGGCTGAGTATATGTAATACCCCCAGTAGCAAACGGAGCACCTAGTTTCATTGAACTCACTGAACAAATGCGATATTAAGTGGGTTTTACCAAATACGTCTTGGAATAAAAACAAAGTCTGTCTTTTAGTCCCATATGATTTAATGAACTTCATGCACCATTGGTTTGTTATAAATTAAGATTAGTATAGTGTTTTTTGGTTTGGTTCAAAATACCAGGTGGCAGAGATGAATTAGCTTTACAGATGTTCTAGGAAATTGTATTAGGTTTACCCAAGTAGAACAAAAGGGAGGCAGTTATTAAGGAAAGGGATAAAATTTAGGACAGAAGTTTTCTAAAAGAAGCAATGATCTGTCAGGGTGTTACTGATGAGGAAGGGCACAGGGCACGCTTATGAACTGGCACATCCAGGGGAAGGAAGCAGGTTCATTGCACCACTGATGCTGCACCAAACTTAGTCTGATGAAGCTATGGATCATTAGCCAGGGCTGAGCATTACACGAGCTTCAAGAATCTGAGGGATCGAAGAAAAAGTACCAGCCATTTCATATATTCTATTATGGAGTCTCAGATTTACATGCATAAAACGACCAGACCAAAAATTTAAATATGAGCTCCAGGTATAGACGCTCAAACACCTGAAGGCATAGATCCAATTAGCCCCAGCCTGTTGCTCTCACATAATCTTCCAAATTCAAAAGACTCTAAAAATCCAGATTTTTATGTGAAAATTCCCAATGTTTTTAATCTTAGCTACTGAGGCAACTAAAGTTAAAAAAAAATAAAAAACAAACTTAATGCGGATCAAGAAAATAAGGCTGCAGGTTGATTCAGTCTGCCACTATTAATTTGTTACTTTTACACAATCTCATGTTGGAGAATTTTTAAAATTTATTTTTAATTGATACAAATCAATTGTACATATTTATGGAGTATAGAGTTATGTTTCAATACATGTATACAATCTGTGATGATCAAATCAGGGTAATCGGCATAT
>NW_007749634.1:0-853 GCF_000696425.1 Galeopterus variegatus | reverse complement strand
AGAGTTATGTTTCAATACATGTATACAATCTGTGATGATCAAATCAGGGTAATCGGCATATTCATCATTACAAAAACTTATCTTTTTTCGTGTGCTGAGAGCATTTGAGCTCCTCTCTTCTAGTCATTTGAGAACACACAGTAAATTATTGTTAATTAGAGATACCTAACACTACTATAAACCATGAGAACTTACTTTTTCCATGTAGCTGAATATTGTATCTGTCACCCTCCCTCTCCCCGCCCCCCATTCCCAGCCTTTAGTAACTACGATTCTACTCTCCCTATGAGGGTATCTTCAAAAAATTTGTGGGAAGATTTGTATTATCTTTTAATTCCATTTTTCCATGAACTTTTTGAAGTATCCTCTTATATGCCCAACTTTTCTTTTAGCTCCCACATGAGTGAGAATATATGATATTTACCTTTCTGTGCCTGACTTATTGAATTTAATGTAATGTCTTCCAGCTTCATCCATGGTGCCACACATGACAGGATTTGATTCTTTTTTATGGCTGAGTAGTATTCCATAGTTTATATATACCACATTTTCCTCATCCATTCATCTGTCAATGGACATCTAGATTGATTCCACATCTTGGCTATTATGAATAATGCTGCAATAACAATGGGTGTGCAGAATCTTTCCTACACACTGATTTTGTGTGATTTACCTTTGGATATATTCCCAGTAATGAGATTGCTAGATCAAAGGGCAATTCTATTTTTCGCTTTTTGAGGAACCTCCATGCTGTTTTCTATAATGGCTGTACTAATTTACATTCCCACCAATAATGCATAAGAATTCCCTTTTCTCTGCATCCTTGCCTGTCCCGACCCACAGGATATTCAAC
>NW_007749633.1:9450-10760 GCF_000696425.1 Galeopterus variegatus | reverse complement strand
CACATCCGCAATCAGGAGCCACCTGCTAAATCTGGAAGCTGTTACAACAGTTGACAGCTACGTAATCTGCACCAGCAAAACGGATGCCCTGAAGCCTGCCTCCAAGTCTAATAAGAGTGCATTTGCTGGGTGTACCTCCATCAAGAACCTGAGCAGTGAGGAAACCTGGGAGATGTATCATTTCATCTCTGATCTCTGGCTGAGAGTGAATATAAATAAATACATGTTGAGCAAAGTAATTCACAAAATCCACTATAAATACTCAATACTTATACAAACGCAAGATATTTGTGTGCATTAGCAAATTTATACATGGTTAATCATGATTACATGCTGATTCTATCTAAATTTATCTGAAATATAAATTTGTCATAGATTAAAAATGCTTTCTTTCTTTAGGTGGCGCTCCCGCCCGAGGGTTCGGATCCCACGTACAGACCGGTTCCCGCTCACTGGCTGGGCGAGGCGCGGGAGCGACTCCGAGGGTTGCAATCCCGTTGCCGGTCCCCAGTCCGGTACGGGGGCAACACTGAGGGTTGCGATCCGTTGCCGGACACGGAAAAAAGACAAAAGACAAAAAAAAAAAAAAAATGCTTTCTTTAGGTAATAAAATTCCGTAGAGCTCACCTAAGAACCTCACTGACAACTGAATAAACAACTTCTATGATCAATGTAAAACTTGCTGGAAATAAATTAAAAATGTATAATATGTATCATTATGTATATATATGGAAAGAGAGAAAACTAAATCATTTGATAATTTCAATGGAAAGAGTTGACTAGCTTATAGTCATTAAAATAAACAAGTTCTTAAAGTCATTTAAATTCTTGAAGACAAATTCTGCAATTTTATCTTTCTCATTCTTTGTTTTCTATTTTAAAATATTTAATTGACAAAAATTGTATGTATTCAAGGTATATATACAATGTGATGATTTGATATACATATACGCTGCTTACTGATTAATCATAGTCAAATTAATTGACACATCCATCACCACCCATAATTACCATTTGTATGTGTGTGGTGAAAACAACTATAATCTACTTTTATCAAATACACTACGCTGTACATTAGATCTCCAGAACTTATTTATCTTATAACTGAAAGTTTGTACCCTGCCAACTTAGAAGAAACACAGCAAAACACCTAAAATAGATCTGGAAGTTTTCTCAAATAGTATTGTGCCTGGATGCTTAGGGTGGGTTTGGGGGGGAAGAAACCTGCACAACATACTGATCCAATATTGTTGTTAGTTCTTTTCAACTAGAAACCTATTTGTCTAAAATCTGTACATAAATTTCACACA
>NW_007749633.1:2604-7073 GCF_000696425.1 Galeopterus variegatus | reverse complement strand
CACACACACACACACACAGGAAAAGATCATCAATGAGTTTGCAAGCAAGTCCGTAGCTCATGCTTCAGAGATGTTAAATCAGTGCATTGCCCTAAGCAGAAGGATGGTGTACATAAAATATTTACATGAAAAGAATGTCAAGCACATGATCAGTGCACTTTACTAGCTCATGGCAGAGGCTTTGATCTACAGCATTTCTGGTCTGTTATCAAGATTAATGATCTAAGTTATTAGGCTTGATATCAGTTGCCTAGGGCTGCCATACAAATTACCACAAATTTGCTGATCTAAAACAACAGAAATTTATTCTTTGACAACTCTGGAGGCCAACAGTCTGAAATCAAGGTGGCAGCAGGCTATGCTCCTCTCTAAGTTTCTAGGGAACAGTCCATTCCTTGCCTCTTCTGGCTTCTGGTGGCTGTAGGCATTCCTTAGCTTGTGGCACATCATTCTAATCTCTGCTTCTGTGCTCACATGGCTTCATCCTTTTCTCTCTGTGTGTTTTAACTCTGTGTGTCTCTTATAAGGATGCTTTCCATTGGATTTAGGGCTCACCTAGATAATTTGGGATGCTTTTATCACCTCAAAATTCTTAACTGAATTACATCTGCAAAGACCAGCTTATCACACCTCCACTTGGACAGACTCTGAAATCCAGTTTTCTGCTGCCAGTACCATGAGTCTGTTGAAAGTTCTGCTTAGCTTTTCAGACTTTCAGGCTTGCTTTTTGAATTGGTAAATACCTTTGACAGGAAAGAATCCCTTAACACCTGAGTCACATCCCTAGTCTTCTTCTTTTCTCTCCTGGATCTTGGCCTCGCACTGCCCTGGTAAGTCTCTGATGACTTTGAATAGAAATATATATATATGTCTTCTGCTTCTGCAGAAATGCTGATCTGAGTGTTTAGTACACAATTGCCCACAAAGACTCACATTCTAATTTATAAATTATCATAAAGACTACTAAGATGGCAATATAAAATGACATATTTGTAGATTTATTTAATCTGCAAAGTTTACAGAATCCAGATGTATACAATAATAAGTTACCAGTTTTAAGTTATTTTTGTAAGAGTGTATGTAAATAATCAAGTGCAGCAATAAGCAAATTCTTCATTACATAAATAATTATAACAATTTTATTTATAAAAGCAGACAGGGATATTTACATTTGGGAAGACACAAATCATGAAGAAACATTTAGGTGGCAAATTAGGAACTGTCAACTGAACCATGCTTCAGTTTGGTTTGTCCTAAAACCTGCCCAGACTGCAATTAATTTTCATTATGTACTAAAACTCTAGATTATAATTCCTTAGTCTACACAGTAGGCAGTCTCTTTCTTAGTTAGCATAGCTTTTACTAGTTAGTCAACTTATTTAAATTTATCTTAAATTGAGGGAAGAACACACATCAAATTGAAAGGGAACAAATAATGAACAGCTTGCTTCTTGAAAATCATAATAACTCAAAAACCTCTAAGAATTTTATCATTCATTCAAAAGTTTGAGCAAATGTGGAAAAGAACATGTTGCTCGTTGTAATTGTATTATTTTATTTCAATTCAGAGATACTCAACCTGATGTTTATACTTTTCCTCCAAAATCCAAAAAATTTTTTTTAAAAACCCTTTTGACTTTTTAGTGAAAGACACATAGATCATTTTGATCAGATATGAACAGAAATACCTTCAAAGATAACTCTGGCATGTTCTGAAAAATCTCTGTCTCTCAGTAGACGAGACTACAGGATGTCAAAAATTCCTTCAAATGTAAAAGTTTGTGATTTAGTATATAATAATCACATACAAGCCTTAAAGGGGTCAGGATTATTAATACAAAGAAATATATTTGCTATTCCTAAATTTATTATTTGTAATAAATGATTCAGAAAAGGTCATTTTAGTATGATGTGTTTGGAATTTGGAAATAATAGTTGAAAATCATTGAGCTATTAATATGGCCAAGACAAAAAACTTTACATGCATTGTCTCATTTAATCTTCATATCTTCATAGTAGGTTGAAATATAATACTCATACATGTATAAAAAAGTTTATATATGTGAGCTTGTGTGTGTGTGTGTGTGTGTGTGTGTCTGTGTGTGTGGTGAAGAAAGTCTGGAATATAAGTAATTTATAAATAATAAATAATATATATTATGTTATGTATATATTTAAACATTATATATTATTTATATGCTATATATTACTTATATATGATATTTAATATACTCTATATTATATAAGCAAATGCAAGTAATTTGGACCATGTTTGTTTTATTGTTGTATAAATCCTTTAGTCCTAGAAAATTCAGGAAAAAATTACCAATTATAAATATCATTGACTCCTACCATTTAGTAAGCCTGAAGAGTGAGAAAATTTTCCCAAGATTTCCAACTGTTAAGTCATGAAACAGAAAATTAAATGAAAAGTCATCTGGCATAGAAATCGAATCACTTAATTGCTATGCATAACTGCTTTTCACTCAATTTGAAGATAGTAGATACTTAACACATACATTTGTGACTGTGTATCATTTCTTAAAAAGAAAAAACTTTTTAAACCAGGTTAAAAAATAAGGACGATAATGGACTTTAGTATATCTTTAAATTTTAATTTAATTTCAAGCTAACACTACAAATGTAGGTTAAAGCAATAAAAACCTAAATCCTACTTCAGGTAAGAAATGAGTCCGATTAGCTAGACTGTTCAAACTGGTGGAACAACCCAACCTAATTTCAGCAATACCAGATACCTCCTATAAGTGAACTGTTTACTTCATAGGCTTTGTGATTACTTGTGCTGTTTACACATTGTATCAAGACTGTATTTTATTTTACTTAGAATAAAATAAATAAAGCCTTTCATTATGACTGGGAAATAAACAAATTCCCCTAATTCACACCTCTGTTCTTGATTCCAGAATGCTCTTAATGGGCTTTGTAAAGTCATTTTAACACTCTTTGGTGACTTTTTGGTAGTTTAATTCATATATTATAGCTCCCTTTAAGCAAGAAGGAGTTATCATTATTTCTTTTTGAATGTGCATGACAGAAATTTTAGGACCAAAAGTGCATTTCCAGAAAGGGAGACAGCAAATTGATGATATTTAACAATTGCTCTATCCTGAACAAAGTCCTAAAGAAAAATAATACACCCCAAGAAAGAAACCGAGTTAAAATGTATCATCATAAAGAGAAATATATTATTAGGCAGAAATGTTTCAGAAGCAAAATCGGCTATATTTCAAATGCTGCAAATCTTATATTTGGGAAATATATTTTTCCAATTATAATATTAAAGTGTTTTCTTAATAATATCCAAAGGGAATGAGTAAGTTGTTGGATTCCCCAGTTCAGTTTCATTAGCCAGTCCTCAGTAATAGACCTAGATCTGTCTTTTTTTTTTTTTTTTTTTCATAAAACCCAACCAATAATCCCTTTCCTCAAGGGTTCTTTGTGGTGTTTCTCATTCAGGGGACATTTGGTATCCATGGCAAGTTATATAGATAGTCATTGTCACCCTTTTCAATTTCCACAATCGTCTTTCCCAGCACTGTTTGTTTACAAGCAAAACTGAGCTAAAATGAATATTGAGGGTAGCCTTGTGGGAAGGGAGAAGCATTTCTGAAAATAAGTGTAATTTAACGAAAATTGTTTTCATCGTGCCTTAGAGCGGTGTTTCTCAACTTGGGCACTATCGACACTTTGGTCCAGATACTTCTCTGTTGTGGTGGCCTGTCCTGTTAATTGTCGAATGTTAAGTATCATTCCCGGTCTCTACACACTAGATGCTAGTAGCACTTGCCAACCCCAGTTGTGACGATCAAAAATATCTCCAGACATTGCCAAATGTCCCCTGAATGAGAAACACTATAAAGAACATAAAGAAAAAAAAGCAACTACTTTAATTTGTACTACAATTGTAATTATTTAGAAGAGATATGATCTTATGTTCTTGGTCATTAAGAAAGAAAGAAAAGTTTCTGAGAAACTTAATTAGGTAGATTTTTTTTCCCCCAATGTTAATGTTATAATAACCTGAGTACCTAGGGAAATGTCATTACTTTTCAACTGAATGAAATTGCACTAAAGGAATAATTTACAAAATTATCATTAGTGATAAAATTTAAAATGCCAATTTAAAGATACCTGACATGCAACTCATGACTAATTTAGCTGTAGTTAAAAAAGTAAATCTTTATACTGACTAGAAACAGTACTACAATTTAATTTCAAGATGTTATCAAACATATGCTATCTTTTCATCAATTGTAGAACTCACAGATTGATTTCTCACATGTATTGGAGAAAAATGAAATGTAAGATGCCCATGCCTTTCCTAGAAACTCAAGTTGAATAGATCATAAACTAGTTTCCAGTATGTTGTAGAACAAACTAACAAAACTGCAAAATTGGATCCTGCAGACACCTATAAGGAGCCAAACTGTTTTTCAAGAAGAAGACAT
>NW_007749633.1:0-1723 GCF_000696425.1 Galeopterus variegatus | reverse complement strand
CCTCAAGGGTTCTTTGTGGTGTTTCTCATTCAGGGGACATTTGGTATCCATGGCAAGTTATATAGATAGTCATTGTCACCCTTTTCAATTTCCACAATCGTCTTTCCCAGCACTGTTTGTTTACAAGCAAAACTGAGCTAAAATGAATATTGAGGGTAGCCTTGTGGGAAGGGAGAAGCATTTCTGAAAATAAGTGTAATTTAACGAAAATTGTTTTCATCGTGCCTTAGAGCGGTGTTTCTCAACTTGGGCACTATCGACACTTTGGTCCAGATACTTCTCTGTTGTGGTGGCCTGTCCTGTTAATTGTCGAATGTTAAGTATCATTCCCGGTCTCTACACACTAGATGCTAGTAGCACTTGCCAACCCCAGTTGTGACGATCAAAAATATCTCCAGACATTGCCAAATGTCCCCTGAATGAGAAACACTATAAAGAACATAAAGAAAAAAAAGCAACTACTTTAATTTGTACTACAATTGTAATTATTTAGAAGAGATATGATCTTATGTTCTTGGTCATTAAGAAAGAAAGAAAAGTTTCTGAGAAACTTAATTAGGTAGATTTTTTTTCCCCCAATGTTAATGTTATAATAACCTGAGTACCTAGGGAAATGTCATTACTTTTCAACTGAATGAAATTGCACTAAAGGAATAATTTACAAAATTATCATTAGTGATAAAATTTAAAATGCCAATTTAAAGATACCTGACATGCAACTCATGACTAATTTAGCTGTAGTTAAAAAAGTAAATCTTTATACTGACTAGAAACAGTACTACAATTTAATTTCAAGATGTTATCAAACATATGCTATCTTTTCATCAATTGTAGAACTCACAGATTGATTTCTCACATGTATTGGAGAAAAATGAAATGTAAGATGCCCATGCCTTTCCTAGAAACTCAAGTTGAATAGATCATAAACTAGTTTCCAGTATGTTGTAGAACAAACTAACAAAACTGCAAAATTGGATCCTGCAGACACCTATAAGGAGCCAAACTGTTTTTCAAGAAGAAGACATATCTCCTTCTTACTGACTGAAAATGAAATTTGAAACTTACCTATCCTTTGAAGGCTCCCCTATGTACCTGAGAATTACATCCAGGATTACTCATGGTTAGAAATATTCCCAGAGGGTTAAGACACCAGCAGTTCACTTCAATGTGCTGCTTGAGTTTTATGCCTCAGGTGTGTATGTGGGCACAGGGTTTATGGGTTTTGTTTTTGTTTTTGTTTTTTGGGGAATGTTTTTGTTTTTAATGAATTTTTATTTAAGTGAGCATTAATATAAAAACCCCAATTTACTCAAAAGGTTTTGGAGCATGAAAATAAATATTTATTTTTATGCATAATTTTGCTTCAAATATGCTTTTATTTTTTTCCTCGTTAGGTGTGTGTTCCCAACAGATTACTTCACCTACCACTTTATAGTGAAATCTAAGCTATTAGACCATTCATCTTTTAGTATACAAATAAAATATTTCATTACCATAGTTTTTTTTTTTTTTTTTCTCAGAATAAAGAGAGATTCATAGGTTCACCCTGTTACACAGGTCCTGTATATTCCTGCCTCATTCACAAAGAGGGAACTATGGACTTTGGCTAATAACAATGTATCAATATTAGCTCATCAGTGGTAACAAATGTATCATACAAATGCAAACTGTTAATAAGAGGGAAAACTGGGAGAGCAAGGAGATATGTATATAAATTTTCTAT
>NW_007749632.1:11378-12176 GCF_000696425.1 Galeopterus variegatus | reverse complement strand
AGCTGCAAGGGAGCTCAGAGCAATTTAATTCTGCTCATGGATTCTGTGGGTCCGGAATTTGATGGGAAGACTTACAGTTGGTGGCTAGAATCATCTGGAGGCGTCTTCACCCACATCTGACTGTTGGCTGAGACCTCAGCTGTGTCCCATAGCACAAACACAGGGCTTTCCATGTGGCCTGGGCTTCCTCACTGTATGGTGGCTGAAGGGTAGTAAGACTTCAGTTACATAGTGGCAGTTCAGGGCTCCAAAAACAAGCATTCCAGCAGAAAAGGCAGAAGCTGCATCACCTTTTCTGATGCACCTTCAGAAAGTCATGCAGCATCATATGTGCTATATTCACTGGCTGTGACTGTGGTCAAAGCCTGCCCAGATTTGAGGGGAAGGGACACAGACCCTAATTCTCAGTTGGGAGTTGTGCAAAGTACTTGTGGCCTTTGGGGTGGGGGGAAGCCATGCCAGGCACTCTTGAAAGCAAAGCTTAATTAGCAGTGGCTCTAAACAGAACAGTCTCCATTATAATAGGTGCTTATACCCTCAAGAGGCCTCATAAATTATGTGGGGGGCTGGGAAGCAGAGAGCTAAAATTAGGCCAGGGAAAAAGAAATAGAGCTATAAAGCAAATATGGATTTTATGGAAAATAGACAGTATCAAAGGACAGCTCTCTCTGTGAGCTTGCCAAGTGTGAGAAGGGCCGAGGAAGAATTGAGTGAGGGGATCACATGGGTCTTAGGCTCTGCAGCATTGAAAGGGAAGCTGGGGGCTGGCTGGTTAGCTCAGTTGGTTAGAGTGTGGTG
>NW_007749632.1:8581-9709 GCF_000696425.1 Galeopterus variegatus | reverse complement strand
GGAGGTCAAAAGGGCATCTTGGGAGTGCAGCAGACCAATGTAAGGCTACAGACCAAGCCAGCGTTGACCCAGCACGTGGGAGGGCACAGTAGGTCCATATACTCGCTCTTTGTTGCCTCTCATCTACAGGCTCTTGTGTTCATAAGTTACTGGGTCCCTCTTAGGCTTTATTTGGATTGGAAAAGAAAAGGGACAGTGGTGTTGTCCTACTAATGTGTTTTGTTTACCCAGCAAGGCAGGATTTTGTTTTGGGTTTTCTTTTTGTTTGTTTGTTTTTGTCGGCTGGCACAGGGATTGAACCCTGGACCTTGGTGTTATCAGTGCTGCTCTAAGCAACTGGCCAGGCCTGGTTCTTTGGGTTTAAATGTGAAGGCTTTAAGGTATGTTGTTAAGTGCAGGCCTTTATGTACTTGGTGTAGGTGTTTGAGTGTAAGACTCTAACAGGTGGTACAATAGAGTTAGACATCCTAACAAGCTGTCTGTGAACTAAAATTCACACTAATGTGTAATGGATGAGGATAATTTGCATTTAAAAGTGAAGGATAATCCAGAAAAAGCAATTCCTGATCAAAATTAAATAATTCTAAAGAGGAACTTTTCTAGTGTCAGCAATAGGCTGGTAGGGGAGGCCTTTGGGAGCCTTCTTTTTTTTTTTTTTTTTTTTTTGTCCTTTTTGAGACTGGCCACACCGCGCCCAGCCAGTGAGCACTTGTGAGCGCACTGGTCACCCTATATAGGATTCGAACCCGTGGCGGGAGCGCTGCTGCGCTCCTAGCGCTGCACTCTCCTGAGTGCACCATGGGCTCGGCCCGGGAGCCTTCTTAATAAGCCCTGGAGGCCCAGCCCGGTGGCGCACTCGGTAGAGTGTGGCACTTGAGAGTGCAGCAGCGCTCCCGCCGAGGGTTCGGATCCCATATAGAGACCAGTCCGCTCACTGGTTGAGCACGGTGTGGGCGCGACACCGAGGGTTGCGATCCCGTTACCGGTCACGAAAAAAGACAAAAAGGGGAAAAAAAAAAAAAAAAAGCCCTGGAGAGCGGCTTACTGTCTGTTCATTTTTTTTTTTTTTTAAAGATGTCCGGTAAGGGGATCTTAACCCTTGACTTGCTGTTGTCAGCACCCCGCTCA
>NW_007749632.1:6757-7465 GCF_000696425.1 Galeopterus variegatus | reverse complement strand
GGGTTGCGATCCCGTTACCGGTCACGAAAAAAGACAAAAAGGGGAAAAAAAAAAAAAAAAAGCCCTGGAGAGCGGCTTACTGTCTGTTCATTTTTTTTTTTTTTTAAAGATGTCCGGTAAGGGGATCTTAACCCTTGACTTGCTGTTGTCAGCACCACGCTCAGCCAGCGAGCCAACCGGCCATCCCTATATGGGATCCGAACCCGGGGCCTTGGTGTTATCAGCACCGCACTCTCCCGAGTGAGCCACGGGCCGGCCCGTGTCTGTTCATTTCTAACCTGGGCAATATTGGTATTGGGAATTCCATTAATAGTTGGAAAGGTATTTTCACAATACAGCCAGCCACCAAAAAGAAAAAAGAAAAAAGAAAAGAAAGTTATGTTCACAATAAAGTTGTAACTGGCCTGAGAAGGGCAAATTTAGATGATTTACTCTTCCCTTACAACCAGGATTGTATAGGCCAGGAGCCCTAAATTCATCCTCCTCCCTCCCTGTTTCTTTCCACACTTGGGGTAATTTGAGTTGGGTATGTTGAAGGAAGATACTTTGAAAGGACATTAGTTACATCATAGTGCCTGGGAATTCTCAAAGGTTTACTCTTCTAAGTGCTTGAGTGTTTTTGTTTTGTTTCTGTTTTTGATTTTGGCGGCTGGCTGGTTGTGTTTTTTTAACTTAAGAAAATTAATTTGTATTTTTTTACAAAGGCAT
>NW_007749632.1:3650-4814 GCF_000696425.1 Galeopterus variegatus | reverse complement strand
CGGGAGAGGTGATAACATGTTGACCATCGCAGGAGTCCGGCAACAAGGGGTCGTTTCTCGGGATTTAAACCCGCTCTGATGCTTCGGGGAGTGGCCACGACAGGCAGCGCTTTCACCAAGGGTCAGCGTGGCCCGCGGTTGGGAGGGAGCTCCGGAGGGAGTGTCCGCAGCAGCCTGGGAGCGCCCGGGCGACCACCCCGGCGGGCCTGCGGCTCCGCGGTCCCGCCACCGGGGGCAGCACCGGTCGCGCAGCCCGGCCGAGATGGCAGCCGGCGGAGAGGCGGCGGCAGCCCCGAGCGAGTCGTTGCGCGCCCTCGGGCCCCCGACCAGAGGGCGTCCTCCTCCGCCCACAGCTACCCCGAGGCCCGGCCCTGCCACTTCCCCCGATGGGCCCTAGCCCCGCGCCCNACTGGAAACTCATGTACCTGGAGTGTGACACAAGTCAGGTAGTTGGGGTCAGGGAATGAAATGATGTGGAATTTGAAGGGGGATTAGGAAGAAAATGAAGTAAGCTGACACTTCTTCCATCTCTTGTTTCTCCCCATCCCTGAGATGAGCACCTTCCAGGAGAGGCAAAAAAAAAATATGGGGAGAGAAGAGAATAGTTGGGAAGGCAAAACGAGCCTGCGGAAATGCATGGCTTGGTCCCTCTCCTTTCCTGCCTAGTGAACTGGCTCCCTTGTGCAGCCAACGTATGTCAGGAGGAAACGACAAATAGGATCCTTTAACCAGATCCTTTAGGGGAAATGTGAGATCAGATATGAAGAGGAGACAAGTCACTGTCCTACAGGGATTGTCACTGTCCTACAGGGATTTCATAAAGAACAAGACCTTGTGTTATCAAAGGTGGAAGATTTGGGTTATAGTCAAAAATTTCTTGCCCTCCACACATTTGTATTCGATACAGCTCACCTCCTTCCATGGATTTAGCACCATGTTATGAAACTGATCTCCTCCCCTACAACATGTCAGCTGCAAGGGAGCTCAGAGCATTTAATTCTGCTCATGGATTCTGTGGGTCCGGAATTTGGTGGGAAGACTCACAGTTGGTGGCTAGAATCATCTGGAGGTGTCTTCACCCACGTCTGACTGTTGGCTGGGATCTCAGCTGTGTCCCATAGCACAAACACAGGGCTTTCCATGTGGCCTGGGCTTCCTCACTGT
>NW_007749632.1:1412-1612 GCF_000696425.1 Galeopterus variegatus | reverse complement strand
AAGAAAAAAAGGTGACACAGGGCAGGATGGAGGTCAAAAGGGCATCTTGGGAGTGCAGCAGCCCAATGTAAGGCTACAGACCAAGCCAGCGTTGACCCAGCACGTGGGAGGGCACAGTAGGTCCATATACTCGCTCTTCGTTGCCTCTCATCTACAGGCTCTTGTGTTCATAAGTTACTGGGTCCCTCTTAGGCTTTATT
>NW_007749632.1:0-397 GCF_000696425.1 Galeopterus variegatus | reverse complement strand
ATTTACAAGTCTGCCTTTCCACCTAGATTGTAAATTACTTGAGGACCAGAGGTGCCTTTTTTAAAAATTCACTTTTTTACTTTTGGATTTCTCTAGGTCCTAACACAGTGCTTGGCCCTTAGCAAGTTCTCCACAAAGGCGTGTTACATTCAAAAAAGTGGACAAATAAAGTTACAATCTTCCCCAATCAAGACCCCTTAACCTTTGGTAACTTTCAGATCCTCTTGCCCCAACAGCGCCTGGGAAACCCCTTGAACGGTGGCGACTGTGCTTCAGGCCTCGCCCCCGGGAGCTGCCTCCGCAGGTTGCAGTTGGGGACAGCAGCCACGTTCCAGAGTGCGTGGATCGGGCGCTGTGCGCGGGAGAGGTGATAACATGTTGACCATCGCAGGAGTCC
>NW_007749631.1:0-10764 GCF_000696425.1 Galeopterus variegatus | reverse complement strand
GCCAAGCTGGGGCCACTAGAGCTCAGGGGAAGAGGAGGAGAGACCTACAGAGTGCATGAAGACAGGAGAAGCCACGATGAGAGAAAGAAAGCACTGCTCTACCATTTCAAATCCCGGCCATTTCCAGGCTGGAGCTGCTGAGCACATGGAGCAGGAGCTGACAAAAGTCACAGCTGTGCCCTTCAGATACAGTTGCTCAGAGGTGGCAGGGGAGAAGAGGGCCTTGGTGACCCCCAGGCCAGCAAGACCACTAATAGAGTTCCCACAGACTCACACAGGAGCGAGGAGCCACAACAACCGAAGACAAGGAGCCACTCAGAGGCTGGTGAGTCACCACAAGGGACTGGCCCACAGCCTGTCCCATGGGAAGTGTTTGCAGCACGGGTGGTGGGGGAGACAAGCCTACCTGGGGAACACTGGGGCACAGCAAGGACAGCTGATCTGCCCACCATCAGCGAAGGACCACTCAGAGGAGACTGGTCAGGAATATAGAATTGCATGGGGTGCAGTTTGATGAAAAGGCTCAGGCCCAGACCAGAGTGTCTACACAACCCAGGTGCACCGGATCTCTCGAGAGCCAGAAGTACCTATGAAGTCAACCATTAAAACCTGAGCTGCAGGGCCGGCCCGGTGGCGCACTGGAGAGTGCGCCGTTTAGGAGCGCGGCGACACTCCCACCAAGGGTTCGGATCTCATGTGGAGACCGGTTCCCACTCACTGGCTGAGCGCAGTGCGGGTACAACACCGAGGGTTGTGATCCCGTTGCCGGTCAGTAAAAAAGACAAAAAAAGGGAAAAAAAAAAAAAAAAAAACTTGAGCTGCACAAAAAGCCTTCCCTAGGGAATCAGCAGCAAGACAGCAATTTAAACCACACAGCTCAAGTACTGGTCCCCACAGGAAGTTCCCCCATTTTATAAGCAAGCAAAGGACAACAAATTAGTTCTAGTGCAGAGTTTAAATGGTAGGAACAGCAAATAATTCACCACAGAACTGAAAGAAAAAACAAAGTATCCGCAACCAGAGATAAAGTTTCATATTAACTAGTAAAGGTCTCATTTCACCAAAGAACACATATAACACATAGAAGGACTGTATGTCCCCTGGGATACCAAGCCATAAAGGAGAGAGGGCTGGGGGCACCAGCAATGCCCCCCCCCGACACCTGCAACCAATCCTGAGGGTGGGGATGAAGGCCTCAACCACACCTCCCCAACACACTCAGCCAGCCCAGCAGTGACCACCGAGCCACTGCAGGAAGTGCCCTGGGCTCTCCCAGCTGGGGCAGTGGGGGCCACAGGCCTTGGCCAAATAGCCCCCCGACATGCACAGCCAGTCCAGCAGTGACCACGAGCTGTCTCAGGAAGCGCCCCAGTCTCTTCCAATCCAGGGCGGTGGGAGGCCAAGGGTCTTGGCCACACACCCCCAACCAGCCCAGTGATGACCACAAAGACACAGCAAGAAGGGCCCTGGGTTCCTGAGCTGGGATGGTGGAGGGGTGAGGGCTTTTCCACACCCTCCTGACATCTGCACCAAGCCCAGCAATGACCAAGCCATTGCTGGAAGCCCTCAGTCTCCCCTATTAGAATGAGGGGAGTGCTACAGGCTTCAATCCTTCCTTCCCTTCCTCCTCCTGCCTTCTTCCATCCCATTTCCTTCCCCTTTCCCCTCTCCCCCTCCCTCCCCACCGCTCCGCAACAACATCCTAGAATGTAAAAAATAATATTAATAAAATTTCATTTTCTTAAAAAAAAAAAAAAGAACTCACTCCGTCCTTGTGGCTTTGGAGCTCTGGCTTCAATAGTTACAATCTTTCCCCTGCACAGGTTGCTTAGCAACTGAGGAAAGAAAAGTAACAGAATGCTATGCTTGTGTAAGATGAGGGGAATGATTCCAGCAACCATGAGGATAAGCAACAGAAAGCTGTGAGGTACCTGGGAATCTTCCACTTCTGCAGCCTTTCTCTCTTTGGCATAGCTCCACTTTTGTCCCTGAGTCCCTTATAAGCTTCAACTCCTCCCCCACCCCCAACCCCTGGGGTTGTAAAGAAAGCAGCTGCACAGCACTCAGATGGATCACTACTGCCCAATCCCTGTAAGTAAGCACCCATCAATAATAATAATAATAAACTCCTTATAAGCCATATGGAGTTGCCTGCACTGTTCTTTTGTCTCAGAATACCTTCTCGGTTTGGTGTGCATTATACTGTTAGTTCATACTTGGACAAGAGCTTATGGGACAGTACAATCTGCTGTTGATGCAGGTCCTTCCATTGGTGCAGTCACTTCTAACCAGCTGACAATTCTGGTGTGCTCCTCTGGGCAGGGCTCTGGGCTTTCTGGGAGAGTGTCTACTGAAGGGTCAGCTGCAACCCCTGCCTCTCAAAGCCTCTGTCCACCAGGGGAAGAAAAGACTCACAGCATCATTAGTGGTAATTCCACAGGGACGTGGGCTCTTCAGGTTTACAAATGACAGGGTCTTGGAAGAAAAAAAGTGTTCTGGACCAGGGGGAGAAAGAAAATCCCCACAGGCCAGAACCACAGATTGAGATTCGCACAGTGGGATTTAATATGCAATAGTGAATTAAACATGTAGTGCAAAATAAATCAACAGCTCAGGTACAGAGGAAAGAGACAGGCCTTGAGACAGGAGCTGACAGGGAGCTCAGAGTGAACCCACAGAGATGTGTCTCTCATGTCACCTATCCTTTCATTATGGTCCCCACCCCCAGTTTAGTCCATTCCCAACCAAGGTTTTTCTCCTAGGAATGAGGGTCTCAAACCCCAGTTAACAACAACAACAATAATGGTAATAGCAAAAACAAATAATTGTTTACTCTGCATCATGTACTCACAAGATCTCTCTCCTGACAAGCTTGCGTGGTTGTTATTATAATACCATTTTCCACAAGAGAAAACTGAAGCTCAGAAAAGTTAGGTAATGGAGATCTAGTTAGTGACAGAGCTGAGATTTGTACCTCATTCTCTCTCCAAAGCCAACACACTTCTGTGCACATTCTGATTTTCAGGCCATGTAAATAAAGGTATGGAGTCTAGAAAAAAGGAGGTGAGAGTCCTGTTCAACTGGGAGGATCAAACTTGTGTGCATCTGAGGATCACACAAGCCTTGCCTACAGGCAGGGCCATCAGGCTGAGAAGGGCATAGGAACAAGGTCACACTGATTAATTAATTAATTCAAAAAGTACTTTTTAGGATCCTATTAAGTATTCAGCCCTCTTTTAAGCACTGGAGATATAGAGTGAAAAAAAATGGGAAAAGTCCCTGTTCTCCTGAAGCTTTCATTCCAATATGGGAGACAGATAATAAACAAATAAGTATAAATCAGGATATGATAAGTTCTGAAATAAAGAAAATTAGTAAATGGAAAAAGACTAGAGATGAAGGTGGGGAGAGGTTGAAGCAGGTGGTTGGGGAAGTCCTCTCTGAGGAGGTGACATTTGAGCAGATACCTGAATAAAGTGAGGGAGTGTGTCTTGCAATAATTGTCAAGAGAATACTCCAGCATGGAGAACAACAGGTACAAAGGCCCTGAGGTAGGAATGAGCATGATATGCTCAAGGACAGGAGAGAGGTCAGTGTGGCTGGAGCAGAGCAAGTGGGAGGAGAGAGGGGCAGATGAGCTATGAGGAGTTAGCAGGAGGGTCTATAGGCCATGGTAGAGTTTGGGTTTTAATTTTAGTGTTGAAGGGATCCACTGCAGGGTTTTGAGTGGGGGAATGACATGATCTGATTTGTGTTTTAAGAAGACCACTGCTGGGTGGAAAAGAGGATGCTGAGGTGAGAATGGAAGCTAGGAGACCAGGGAGGAGGGATCACAAATGCGCTCAATAAGTGGCAGTGATGATCATGGTGCTAGTGATGATGATGATGATGATGATGGTGCTGGTATTGATGGTGCTGCTGCTGATGATGATGGTGATGAAGATAGTGATGATGGTCATGGTGCTAGTGATGATGATGATGATGATGATGGTGCTGGTATTGATGGTGCTGCTGCTGCTGATGATGGTGATGAAGATAGTGATGATGGTGATGATGACAGTGCTTGTGGTGACAATAGTGATGATAATGGTGATGATGAGAAGGAGGGGGATGGTAATGATGATGAAGATGGTAATGAGGATGTTAATGATGGTGAAATTATTTTTAGGATTGGCAGTGGTTGTTGTGGGAGGAATCCCAGCACCAAACAGGGTAGAACTAGAAGATCACTAAGTTTCTCTTCAGATGCTAAAATTTAAGGAGAAAATGCTCTACAAGGTGGCTCACTCCCCCTATTGACGTTGTGGGAGGAATCCCAGCACCAAACAGGGTAGAACTAGAAGATCACTAAGTTTCTCTTCAAATGCTAAAATTTAAGGAGAAAATGCTCTACAAGGTGGCTCACTCCCCCTATTGACATCATTGGCCCCTCTGTTGACTAATCATCAGGGAAATGCAAATCAAAACTGCATTGAGATATCATCTCACCCTAGTTAGACTCGCCAGTATCATAAAGACAAAGAATAACAAATGCAGGCAAGGATATGGAGAAAGGGAAACTCTTCTACACTGTTGGTGGGACTGTAAAGTAGTACGGCCATTATGGAAAACAGTATGGAGGTTTCTCAAATAACTACAGATAGAGCTACCACATGATCCAGCAATCCCACTTCTGGGTGTATATCCAAAGGATATTCTGGATATTAATCCCTTGTTGGATGTGTAGTTTGTGAGTATTTTCTCCCATTCTGTAGGTTGTCTTTCTGCTCTGTTGATTGTCCCCTTTGCTGTGCAGAAGCTTGTTAGTTTGATATAATCCCATTTATTTATTTATTCTTTTGTTGCTTGTGCTTTTGGGGTCTTATGCATAAAGTCTTTGCCCAGTTCCACTTCCTGGAGTGTTTCCCCTATCTTTTCTTTAAGTAGTTTTATAGTTGCAGGTCTTATACTTAAGTCTTTAATCTATTTTGAGTTGATTTTGGTATATGGCAAGAGGTACAGATCTAGTTTCATTCTTCTGCATATGGATGTCCAATTTTTCCAGCACCATTTATTGAAGAGGCAATCTTTTCCCCAATGTATTTTCTTATTGCCTTTGTCAAAGATCAGCTGGTGTAAGTATGTGGGTTGATTTCCAGGTTCTTTATTCTGTTCCATTCATCGGTTTTTATGCCAGTACCACACTATTTTGGTTACTATAGCTTTGCAGTATAATTTGAAGTCAGGTAGTGTTATGTCTCCAGGTTTATTTTCCTTACTCAGTATTGCTTTGGGTATTCTGGGTCCTTTGTTGCTCCATATGAATGTTAGGATTGTTTTTTTCTATTTCTGTGAAGAATGTCATCAGTATTTTGATGAGGATTGCATTGAATACGTAGTTTTGGATTGAATGGCCATTTTTACAATGTTAATTCATCCAATCCAAGAGCATCAAATGTCTTTCCATCTTTTTTTATTTCAACAGTTATTTGCAGTTCTCGTTGTAGAGATCTTTCACCTCCTTGGTTAAATTGATTCCTGGGTTTTTGTCTTGTTTTGTTTGTTTTGGTGACTATCGTAAATGGGCTGGCCTTCCTGATTTCTTTTTCTGCTAGTTCATTGTTGGAGTATTAAAAACACTACTGATTTTTGCATGTTGATTTCATATCTTGCAAATTTACTGAAATCATTTATCAACTCTAAGAGTTTTTTGGTAGAGTCTTTAGGTTTTTCTGTATATAGGATCACATCATCTGCAAACAGGGACAGTTTGACTTCACCTTTTCCAATCAGGATACCTTTTATTTCTTTCTCTTGCCTGATTGCTCTGACTAAGTACTTCCAATACTATGTTAAAAAGGAGTGGTGATAGTGAGCATCCTTGTCTTGTTCCACATAAAAATAAGCCACATAAAAATATGTCTTTTGTTGTGCTGAGATACTTTCCTTCTATACCTAATTTGCTGAGAGCCTTTATCATGAAGTGATATATTTGTCAGATGCTTTTTCTGCATCTATTGAGATAATCATATGGATTTCATCCTGGATTTTGATGATGAGTTCTACCACGTTTATTGACTTACATATGCTGAATCATCCTTGCATGCCTGGGATAAATCCCACTTTTTTTATATATATTGCTGTATTCTGATTGATAATATTTTGTTGAGGATTTTTGCATCTGTGTTCATCAGAGATACTAGTCTGTAGTTTTCTTTGTTGTATCTTTGTCTGGTTTTTGTATCAGGGTGATGTTGGCCTCAAAGAATGAGTTTGAGAGAATAGCCTCTGTCTCAGTGTTTTTGAATAGTTTGAAGAGAATTGGTATTAATTTCTCTTTAAAGGTTTAGTAGAATTCATCAGTAAAGTCATCCAGTCCTGGGCTTTTCTTTGTTGGGAAACTGCTGTTTACTGCTTCAATCTCATTGCTTGTTATTGGTCTGTTCAGTTTTTCTGTTTCTTCTTGGTTCGGTGTTGGTAGTTTGTATGTGTCCAGAAAGTTATCCATTTCCTCCAGGTTTTCATATTTGTTGGTGTAAACTTGTTTATAACAGTCTCTAGTGACTGTATTTCTGTGGTATCAGTTGCAATGTCTCCTTTTTCATTTCTGAGTTTTGTTATTTGAGTCTTCTCTCTTCTTTTTTCTTTCTTTCTTTTTTTTTTTTTTGTTTGTCTATTTCATTTATCTTCTCAAAAAATAACTTTATTTCATTGATCTTTCATATCATTTTTGGGGTCTCTATTTCATTTAGTTCTGCTCTGGTCTTAATTATTTCTTTAGGTCTACTGAAGTCTTTCTATTCTTTTGATGTAAACATTTATTGCAATAAACTTCCCTCTTAGTAATGCTTTTGCAGTGTTCCACAAGTTTTGGTATGATGTGTCTTTATTTTCATTAGTTTCAAGAAATATTGTGATTCCCTGTTTACTTTCTTCTTGGACCCATACATCATTGAGGAGCCTGTCATTTAATTTCCATGTTTTCATATAATTTCCAGAGTTTTGCTTGTTATTGATTTCCAGCTTTAATCTATTGTGGTCTGAAAAGATACTTGAAATTATTTTGATTTTTTTAAATTTGCTGAGACTTGATTTGTGACCTAATATGTGGTCTATCCTGGAGAATGTTCTGTATACTGATGAGAAGATGTGTATTCTATAGTTGTTGAAAGAAATGTTCTGTAGATATTTGCCAGGTCCAATCGGTCTAAGGTATAGTTTAAATCCTGTGTTTCTCTGTTGATTTGTCACCTAGATTATCTGTCCAATGCTGAGACAGGGGTGTTCTTGGGGTCTATCTCTTTCTTTAGGTCTAATAGTGTTTGCATCATATATATGGGTGCTGTGGTGTTAGGTGCATACATATTTATGATTGTTATGCCTTCTTGCTGGATAGATCCTTTTATCATTAGGTAGCGTCCTTCTTTGTCTCTTTTTATGGTTTTGGTTTAAAGTCTGGTTTATCGTGCATACATATTTATGATTGTTATGCCTTCTTGCTGGATAGATCCTTTTATCATTAGGTAGTGTCCTTCTTTGTCTCTTTTTATGGTTTTGGTTTAAAGTCTGGTTTATCTGATGTAAGAATAGCTACTCCTGTTTGGTTTGGGTTTCCATTTGTGTGGACAAATCTTTTTCCATACTTTCACTTGTAGTCTGTGTGTGTCTTTATAGGTGAGGTGAGTCTCTTGAAGACAGCATATTGTTGGGTCTAGCTTTCTAATCCAGTCAGTCAGTCTGTGTCTTTTGAATGGGGAGTTTAATCTACTTACATTTAGGATTGTTATTGACAGGTATTGTCTTCTGGCATTTTATTGCTTTTTGTTTAGATGTTTTAAATATCTTTTTTCCCTTTCTTCCCCTTTTATTATCTATCTTCAATGTTTGCTTGTTTTTTTGACTGGTAAGATTTAGTTTCTTTCTCTTTCTCATTTGTGTTTTTGTTTTACCAGTGGGTTTTGTTCTTTCTTTTGTATTTGTGTGAGTGATTATCATTTTTTGGATTCCAGATGCAGGAATTCTCCCTTGAGAATTTCTTGCAAGGCTGGTCATGTTATGGTGAACTCCCATAGCTTTTGTTCATCTGGGAATACAGTATTTCTCCCTCATTTCTAAAGGATAGCCTTGCTGGGTATAGTATTTCCACTGACAATTTTTTTCTTTTAGTATTTTGAATATATCAACCCATTTTCTTCTGGCATATAGAGTTTCTGTTGAGAAGTCTGCTGTTAGTCTGATGGCGGCTCCCTTATAGGTAACTTGATGCTTTTCTCTTGCTGCTTTTAGAATTCTCTCTTTATCTGTGAGCTTTGCCAGTTTGACTATAATGTGTCTCAGAGAGGATCTTTTTGGATTGAATCTGTTTGGGGATCTTTGAGCCTCCTGGATCTGAAGGTCTATGTCTCTCCCTATACCTGGAAAGTTTTCCATTATTATTTCATTGAATAGATTTTCAATGCCTTTTCCTTTCTCCTCCCTTTCTGGAATCCCCATGATTCTGATGTTTGTGCATTTAAGGTTGTTGGGTAGCTGTCTTAGATTTTCTTCATCTACCTGGGTTATTTTGAAAAGATCGTCTTTGAGATCAGAAATCCTTTCTTCTGCTTGCTCTAACCTGCTGCTTAAGTTCTCAGTTGTGTTTTTATTTCATCAAATGAATCCTTCAGTTGTGAGAGTTCTGTTACATTCTTTTCTAAGGTATTAATCTCTTTGTAAATTTCCTCCTTCATATCCTGAATATTTTTTCTCATTTAATTGTGTTCTCTAATTGAATCTGCTCCTTTGGTGGTGTCCTATTTTCTTGTTTACTCCTATTTCTAGTATCTCTATGTTAATATCTAGTCATTGGCAGAGCAGTTGTTTCTTCTATCACTCTGGAGTGGGCTTTGAGGAGAGAGCCTTCCTCCTTGCCTTCTGCTCAGGTGGTAGGAGGGCTGCCCAGGGCTTCTGCCTGGGTCCCTAGTTGCAGGACATTCTCTTGCTTTCTGTTCAGACCCAACTCTTATTTTATAGAGATCTTTTATTTAGAGGTCGCTCTGCTCAGTTCATCGTGGCCCTGTCTTATTCTCCCTTGCACTAAAAGAAGTTGCTATGTTCTTACAAATTCCATTAAAGTCCCTGTGTATTATCTGGGATTTTGCTTTTTCTCAGCCATCCTTGACCCTGCCCCCATGTATTTGTTATGAAATGCATTCATCTTCTGGAAACAGGGATCCAGAAAATAAGGTTCTAAACTGGTTAAAGATTATTTTTCTCTCATTTATAGAATTCTGGATATAGAAGTCCAGGGGTGCTATTGTGGCCACACACAAAAAGTTGTCAAATTCCCAAGCTCCCTTTTTGTTTTTGCTCTACAATCCACAGGGCACATGACTTTGTCCTAAAGTTTACCTCATGGTTACATTATGGTTGCTGGAGTCCCAGCCCATGAAAGCCACATTCCAGGCATAAGAAAAAATGAAGGCAGGGGATGGAAAAAGGGACTCTTGCCAGCTGAATAAACTCCCATCAAAGAACTTTCCTGGAAGCTGCACCCACCACCTCCACTCACATTTTATTGGCCATCTCTATCTGCAAGGAAGGCTTGGGACACTAAGCCACCCACAACAGTATTGGGCTCTTGTTACTAAAGAAGAAGAGAAGACCCAATCCTGGGCAGAAGACCAACAGCCTCTCCCAAAATCAGCAGCCAGGAGATTTAAATATGGACAGACAAGTCCTGCCATTAAAGCTGCAATCACAGAACTTCCTCCAGGAAGCCCCCTGAGAGTGGCAAGAGGGAAATCCCTTCTCACTTAAATCTGTTTTTCAAATAGTTAAAAATAAGAAAATAGCAATTGATGCTCATTGCAGAAAACTTCTTTGAAAGCATAAAAGCAGGAAAGAAAATCAAAATCCTCCTTAATCTTATCATCCAGAGATTGAAAACTGCTGGTATTTTTTGCACACTTCCTTCTGGATTTTCTTTTTCTGAGTATATTTAAAATATTCTTGATATTCAGATCTGTATTTTGCTTTACTCTCTTACTCTTATTTTATCGGCATTTTCCCAACATGAATTACTTTTCGACTATCTCTTTTTAATGTGGTTACATTCCACTATTGTAATGTACTACATTCCATCATGTGGCTGTTCCATAACTGAAGCATATAGATGGCTGCTATATGCTTCAGTATATTCTAAAACTGATTGTGGTGATGGCTGCCCATTATGTAAATTTAGTAAAAATCATTGAATTATAGTCTTAAAATAGGCAGACTTTATGGTCTATATGCCAGATTGCTGCACTGATAGAGTGTAAACGTGGAGTTGCCCCCAACTTCAGCCTGTAAGGGAAAGTTAAACCCAAAGATGGAGGCAAGATACTCCTGCAGACAAGATTTGAGAACCTGGATCCAGCCAAACCTGACAGTCTTTTCCATTACATGAGCCAGTAAATCCCTTTTTGTTTTCTTGCTTGTTTTTATCTTAAACCAGTTTAGGTTTCTTCCACCTGTAACCTAAAGATTCCTGACAGGTACCATAACTTGTAATGATTATCTCTGAAGCAGAAACTTTACATATGTTCTTATATTTTATTACCATGAAAATTCTTTCTGTTAAGTACAATGATCTCCATTTGTCAGGTGGGAAACCAAAGGGAATGGGTGAAGTAACTTCTCAAGGCTACCTGGCTAGTAAGTGCAGAGCCACAATTGGAACCCAGCTGTGTCTGAGCCCACAACCTGTGCTGGGCCCACTGCACTGGGCCACCTCTCCCAACACAGTGCCTGGCCCAGAGCAGA
>NW_007749630.1:16583-16864 GCF_000696425.1 Galeopterus variegatus | reverse complement strand
AAAATCAAGCTTTTATGTGCTGCTGGACTCTAGAGAATTTTTAAAACACAAATAAAAAAAGGGAAGCAAAAGAATAAACTGAAATGATGAAAGAAGCACAAAGGTAAATAATTTGTTTTGCTGGAGAGACTTAAAAAATGAGGGATTAGGAAAGAAAATCTTTCAAAGCAGAGATCCTTATAAAACCTTAACCATATGCTTTTTAATCAAAACTAGGTTTAATATGTTACACTTCCACAACTCAGACCTGCAGTGCTTGGAAAATGGCTTGTTCAGACTTA
>NW_007749630.1:10099-11032 GCF_000696425.1 Galeopterus variegatus | reverse complement strand
TCAGAACAGAGTAAAACAGACTGAAATGATAGCTATGTCAGGAAAGGTACTACAGTTTAGGGGAGATGGGGGCTGGCCATCAAATATGACATCCTAGTCCATTTTGTCTATTAGAAACAGTGCTTAAGAACTATGAGCTTTGCCAAGACCAACAGAAATGCTTGATATTTAAAGAGAAATGTTAGCTTCCAACACAAAAATAAAACTGTGAAATTAAACCTAATGAAAGATTGATTAAATGTCTGTAATATATAATTACTAAACTCNTCAGAACAGAGTAAAACAGACTGAAATGATAGCTATGTCAGGAAAGGTACTACAGTTTAGGAGAGATGGGGGCTGGCCATCAAATATGACATCCCAGTCCATTTTATCTATTAGAAACAGTGCTTAAGAACTATGAGCTTTGCCAAGACCAACAAAAATGCTTGATATTTAAAGAGAAATTTTAGCTTCCAAGACAAAAATAAAGCTGTGAAATTAAACCTAATGAAAGATTGATTAAATGTCTGTAATATATAATTACTAAACTCNCCCCACCTTGCCCTTAGTCTAATTAATGGGTTTCACCTCCCTTCCAGACACAAAATCATGCAAACAAGCCAATTACATGCTCCTGAAGGAACAAAGGGTCACCCCATCCTCTTGCCACTGCCAAGCCTGCCTCCTATAGTGCCTGCTGGTTCACTCTGCTTCGAAGTGCAACCCCCTGGGTGGCCCTCAGGGTCTGCTATGTCCTCTTCCCCTGGGCTGTGAGCATATGACAAACTTTGCCATTCTCATCTGTCCAGCATCACAAGTCATGGGTTCAACCATTTTGTACTATTTAGGGTAGAGGATCCCTCCTTCACCCATACAGTGAAAGGAGGTGATCAGAACAGAGTAAAACAGACTGAAA
Organism: Galeopterus variegatus; assembly: GCF_000696425.1. NCBI lineage: Eukaryota > Metazoa > Chordata > Mammalia > Dermoptera > Cynocephalidae > Galeopterus > Galeopterus variegatus. Next base: position 10,134 of record NW_007749630.1, on the reverse strand, counting down.
TGATAGCTATGTCAGGAAAGGTACTACAGTTTAGG
>NW_007749630.1:7640-8517 GCF_000696425.1 Galeopterus variegatus | reverse complement strand
AGAGCTTTTTACTTTTTATCTTCTAAATATTTAGCATAAAGCTCTCCTTCTGTGCTAAAGAGAAATGATGTAATTTGGGGGGAAAGTTAGAGCAATAAAAGGTTTAAGACACCAAAACGTTGGCTGCTGACTTTAATTTAGTCTCATCTATTTGATAGTTGCATTATAGCTGACAACATTTTGAAATTCACAAAAACTTGTACGTCTTGTTAATAATATTTCTGTTAAATATTCAATTTTGAAAGAATTTTACTCATTTATTTAAATAGTATAATTATTTTAAGGATTGAAAAACAACTAATATAAACTAGCTCTAATAAAGATTTTTTTCTGAACTTTATGTGGTAAATATTAGAAGGAAAATATAATAGCCAGTCTGATTGGGGAGAGGTGATATCTGGCTACTATAAAAAAGACAGAGAATAACAAATTCTGGAGAAGATGTGACATATACTGAGTATAATGATTCATTTATAGTTTATTATTTATTCATTTATTTTTATTTATCATTTATTCATTTATTTTTATATATTTATTGTTTATTTATTTATTTTTTCTTTTGCTCTAGTAACTTCATCATAATTTATCATGAACGTCCACCTGAAACTCAGTAAGAAATCATCCTTAATATTAATCTATATTCTATTCATAGGCAAATTTCACTATCCAGAATAAATTTTCTGCTTTCATTTTTGTAATGCCCATGCAGACTCAGAACATACATGAGATTCTAATATCTTTTCTAATATATAGAATATTTAACAGTTTAAGAGAAGCTTTAGGTTCATTTTCTTATTTGTCTATAAGCACAAAGAATTAAAATTTAAATTATGTGATAATTTAAAGTAACTTTTGACTTTATATTCTTGGCACTGAC
>NW_007749630.1:5228-6010 GCF_000696425.1 Galeopterus variegatus | reverse complement strand
TATTTAGTGGGAAAGATATAATGTCAATACTAATATTGCTTACAAAATAATTGCATATCCTATTTGATAATATACATTTATGTATTTTACATATACTAAATAACTAACAATGGTGTCCTAGTTCATTTAGACTGCTATAACAAAATACCATAAACTGGGTGACTTACAAATAACAGTAATTTATTTCCGGAGTCTGGGAAGTCTGAGATCTAAGCAGGGGCAGATTTGATGTCTGGTGAGGGCTTGCTTCTTGCTTCACAGATGACCATCTGTTCGTTGTAACTTCACATGGCAGNGCAAGCAAGACAAAGAATGGAAGGAGGAAATGAAAACGTGATGGAAAGAAAGGGCAGAAGAATGGAAGATTTCTATCCATTGTTATCCAAGGTGTTAAAAAATGGACAACCTCATATCATGTTAAGAGCCATAGAAATTGACGCAAGATGTCTGGTGTAAAATTTTTCAGTGCAAGTATCTCAAAAGAACGTATGTATCTCAAACTTCTAGGAATTTGTTCTAGAGAAATCAAGGTTTATACAACGATTTAGTGCAAGATGTTTTAGCATTCTGCATGTGGGTGAAAAGTGTCATGCAATCTAAATGAAAAATTTTAGAAGTTAATAAAGTAAATTATAATATGCACATGAGTTGCTGTCTTTTAAAATATTGCTGTTGAGGGGCCGGCCCGGCGGCGCACTGGATAGTGCGCCACTTGGGAAGTGCGGCGGCGTTCCTGCCCGAGGGTTCGGATCCCACATACAGACCGGTTCCCGCTCACTGGC
>NW_007749630.1:0-504 GCF_000696425.1 Galeopterus variegatus | reverse complement strand
GCAAGCAAGACAAAGAATGGAAGGAGGAAATGAAAACGTGATGGAAAGAAAGGGCAGAAGATTGGAAGATTTCTACCCATTGTTATCCAAGGTGTTCAAAAATGGACAACCTCATATCATGTTAAGAGCCATAGAAATTGACGCAAGATGTCTGGTGTAAAATTTTTCAGTGCAAGTATCTCATAAGCGGTGTAAAATTTTTCAGTGCAAGTATCTCAAAAGAACGTATGTATCTCAAACTTCTAGGAATTTGTTCTAGAGAAATCAAGGTTTATACAACGATTTAGTGCAAGATGTTTTAGCATTCTGCATGTGGGTGAAAAGTGTCATGCAATCTAAATGAAAAATTTTAGAAGTTAATAAAGTAAATTATAATATGCACATGAGTTGCTGTCTTTTAAAATATTGCTGTTGAGGAGTAATGAAAGATGGTCAAATTATACTATTTAGTGGGAAAGATATAATGTCAATACTAATATTGCTTACAAAATAATTGCATATCCT
>NW_007749629.1:8034-10766 GCF_000696425.1 Galeopterus variegatus | reverse complement strand
AGAGGTGGCTGAGGAAAAAGTACATGGGGGTGTGCAGTTTGGGGTTAATTCTGATGATTACGATCATCCCAAGATTCCCTACCACAGTGACACTGTAGATGGCCAGAAAAATCAAGAAGCGAGGGACTTGGAGTTCTGGGGAATCTGAGAAGCCCAAGAGGGTAAACGTGACTCCACTTCTATTTTTGTCTGACAGTAACATAGTTTCTGAAAAAGTTGGCTCTGAAAGCAAAAATATGAAGGAAAGTGAGGAAATAGGAAGCTTGGTTGACCACCCTCACCAAGCCTGGCATAGATCAGAATCTATGTGTTTACTCTCCAAGATACACTAAATATCTGCAATTTTAAAACATCCTGCTACATTTTAATATTTCTTAGCATAAAATAGCTACAATTCCTGAATTAAATTTTCAGTTTTCAAACATAGGTTTTAATATTTCCAAATATAGTAAAATGAAGTCAAAGCATTTATGGTCATCTTAAATCTAATCTTCACATAGGACTTTTGACTTTCCTTAAACTTTAGGAATTCTTTAAAGATAAACTTAACATAACATGATGACTGATTATATCAGCCTTATAAACAGTAATAAAAACCAGAGATTTCTAAATGAATCCATTTTTATGTGATATGTTCACAGTGACGTTAAATATAAACAGCCCTAACACTGAACCTTTGTGCCTGTATTGTTAACTCCATATAGCACCATATATTATCTTTGTTTGTCTTTCTGACCCAGTAAATTTCACACCGAAATATATCATAACGTATCTTTTCAGAGTATGCTTCCCTACTGAGGTTGTTCCTTCCTCCGTGCTTTAGGAATAATAAAATTAGAATAGTTTGTGAATATAATGTAGTTTACTTCCTTGTCTCAGAGGTGATAAAACTGAAGCCAGAGAAACCTTGACTTTTACAAATGACAAGCAGATAAAGTCCAATCTACACATCTATGACTAGAGCTGTGATCCTCAGACTCCTAGCCATGCATCTGTTCCTCTACACGAAACCCTGATCCTGTTTTGTGAATTATCATATTTCCAAAAAGTGAGCAAACTAGAGACTCTAAATCTATAGGAAATAGTCCAATGGCAGGGTTTATTCCACAGAGAGAGATACCTTAGAAAGCAGCATCAGCATGAAACATATGAGAACGGGTTTTAGGAAATTTTTCTCATCATGGAACAGCTAACTGTAGTAAACACTATGGTTTAGAAACTTCCTTTGCCTAGGTCTCTCTGTCTGTCTGTCTGTCTCTGTCTCTGTCTCTTTCTCTTCCCTCTCCCTTCTAGGTACATAGGATATTCATTCTGTCCCTATATTACCTGTGAAGGAGGATTAAAACCTGAGGTAGTGCTGCGCTGTAAAGAAATTTCATGAGAAAACACTAATGCAAAGTGTCATTATATTTCTCTAATCGGTGTCTAACACCTCTCAGATTCTACCATACCAGGAATCTCTTTTTCTGCCATTTCTGGGAAGATTATGTCTGGTCACACAATCCAAGAAATAGTTTCCAGATGTTCCATCAGTATAGATGTCAGATCATACACAATGGTCCTATATGTTTCTGTACGTGTGAATTTGAGTATTAAAGAAAAATTCAAAAGACAACCCATCAAATAGCCAGACATTTGAATTATTGAATTTTTCTCTTGATGCTGTGTTTCATTTATGTAATGGCTTTAAAATTTTATTTTAAACTAATGTTATATTTACTGTAGTGGATCTTGTACTCAAAATGCTGTTATTACAGTGCGGGTTAAAGTTACTGTATCTTTCAAACTGGAAAATATGATAGCTAAAATCTGCCCTGTAGGTTTTATGTTTGTTTGTTCCAATTTGGTTGTTATTATTGCTCTCAGGGGTCACAATGTTTCGTGTTTTATAATCTTAATGAAAGTTTGTCTCTTTTACTTATTTACTTTTTTTTATTAGAGAGTCTATTTAATCCCAGTTTACTTCATTTTACTTAAATACTTGTGTATTCTAACTTTATTACTCCTCCAACAATCAACAGAAGCAAGACAATACACACTCCCACATTCTCAGAGCTCTTCTGTTCCCCCACCTCAGGCACCTGTTTTTTAGGGACTGCTACTGAGAAGCTTAGCTGATCCAGGCTCTCTAACACAGAGTTCTCAGAAAGAGTGACCTTTCTGCTCCTTATATGCTCATGTATATTTTTCTAGTTCTACTGTCTAGTTCTAAAAGGTAAGTTTCCCTCCGTCCAAGTTATTCTCTAGACTGAAATTAGTATCAATCTGTCTTTAGAATCGTAAAACAAACCTGCTGATGGCAAATGTCGTACCTCTGTTGACTGGGAGTTATGCTTTGTTCTTATATCTATAGTTATATCCTTGGTGGCATGAACCCTAGAGACTATCTATTGCCCCACTCTACTGACATCACAAATAAATTAACTTAATCACTTTTAACTGATGTAATTCTTATATACCTAAAACCCTGGAGAAAAAAAGAAAACTATAGCAGTATTGGGGGCATTTCAAGTAAAACAAAATGTGTTTTAAAGTCTCATTCACCAGCCCCAGATCACTCCCACACCCTCCTGCAATTATAAACATATATGTAAGTATGAGAATCAAGATTATAAAATATTGATTGAGTGGCTATTATTTACCAGTCATAGCCCTTTTCCTCCATACCACACACTCTGACCATATATTCAAGAAGTGTGAAGATTCAGCTTTCAGGTCATCATGACCCATTG
>NW_007749629.1:5815-7314 GCF_000696425.1 Galeopterus variegatus | reverse complement strand
CGGGAACCGGTCTGTATGTGGGATCCGAACCCTCGGGCGGGAGCGCCGCTGCGCTTCCCAAGCGGCGCACTATCCAGTGCGCCACCGGGCCGGCCCCTAACATGGGTAATTTTTTTAAAATCCTTATTTACTGCATTATTTACATATTGTTTGCTCCCTCTGATAGAATAAAAGTTATAGGGATGCAGGGATTTTTCATTGTTTTGATATCTGATATGTTCCAAGCTTTTAGATCAGTAATTAGCACAAAATAAGCATCATATGAAAATTTATTAATTGTAAAAAAAATAACATGAATATTTATTGAGTGATAAATATGACTTTCCATGTAACTGGGAATCGAGTCAAATCTACCAGATATATAGAAGGTTACAGAATGGAGAGAAGGTAGATCACAAACACACAAGGGAGGTCTGGATGTTTTTATAAGAAGTGATTATTTCAAGTAAAATATGTACAATTGTAATTAGTCAATTAAAATAAAATTAAAAAGTAAGCAATCAAAAGTAAACAAAATAAAAGAAATCTTCGATCTACTAGATTTTCTGTTTATTGAGGTTCATTAGAATAAAAACATTTAATTTTCAAAATCAGGTAGAGCATGGTGAAATTACTTGTAAATGAAAAACAATACCTCAAATATTTTTCTTTATAAAATCATAAAAGTAGCTTCACCAAAGTTTTATCACATTCATTCATGAAGCAAACATGTTTCCAAACAAATTATATCCAAGGTTAGGCTATTGATATGTGAATAATACAGAAATAAATCACATTAAAACTTATCTTTCAAAAGATACATAATCATCCTGTAGTAATAAACATCTCTGAGCATGAACAGCTTGAAGATTATATATTTTTTAATCAAAGCAAAATAGCTGCAATTTTGTTAGCATTGCCTTCTCATACCACAACAAGGGAAAGGAATTTGAGTACATAATAAGAATATATTCATTACTAATGTATTTGTCTATTATTCATTAAACAAATATTTATGACAGGTAACCCTGAGACAGTTATTATCTTAGGTAATGATGGAGGGGTAAGAGAATGTCTCTTTGGTCATAAAATTTATATATATTTTTTATTTTAACTTCTCATTATACATTCTACTTGGTTTTCATGACTCTGTATGTGTTCCTCCCCCACCTCTTTTTCTCTCCTCCCCCTCCACATCATATCTGTTCACTTGTCATAAAAAGTTCAAGGCATTGTTGTGATTGTTGTGTCTTATCCATCCCATTTGTTTGTGTGTTTGGTTATTTATTTATCTTTTTATCTATCTATCTATTTATTTATTTATTTATTTTTACCTCCCACAAATAAGTGAAAACATGTGGCATTTCTCTTTCTGTGCCTGAATTGTTTCACTTAAAATAATTTTCTTTAAGTCTATCCATGTTGTGAATGCTAGTATGTCATTCTTTTTTATAGCTGTGTAGAATTCCATTGTGTAGATATACCAGATTTTTCGTATCCACTCATCTGATGACAGACAT
>NW_007749629.1:3806-5466 GCF_000696425.1 Galeopterus variegatus | reverse complement strand
TAGTATGTCATTCTTTTTTATAGCTGTGTAGAATTCCATTGTGTAGATATACCAGATTTTTTGTATCCACTCATCTGATGACAGACATTTGGGCTGGTTCCAACTGTTGGCTATTGTAAATAGCACTGCAATAAACACTGTAGCACTAGTATCCCTTCTGCATGATGATTTCCATTCCTCTGGGTATATTCCCAGCAGTGGGATGGCTGGGTCATATGGTAGATCTATCTGTAATTGTTTGAGGACCTCCATAACATTTTCCATAAAGGCTGCACCATTTTACAGTCCCACCAACAATGTATGAGAGTTCCTTTTTCTGCACAACCTCTCCAGCACTTATCGTTCTCAGTCTTTTGGATATTAGCCATCCTGAGTGGAGTAAGATGGTATATCAGAGAAGTCTTGGTTTGCATTTCCTGGATGCTGCATGATGTTGAGCATTTTTTTCATGTGTCTGTTGGCCATTCATATACCCTCATTTGAGAAATGCCCATTCAGTTCTGTTTACCATTTTTTAATTGGGTTATTTGTTTTGTTTTTTTTTTTGCTGTGAAGTTATATGAATTCCTTGTATATTCTGGATATTAATCCTTTGTCATATGTATATTTTGCAAATATTTTCTTCCACTCTCTTGGTTGTCTTTTCACTCTGTTGATTGTTTCTTTTGCCGTACAGAATCTGTTTACTTTGATATAATTCCAGTTGTTTATTTTACCTTTGGTTGCCTGTCTTTCGGGGTCCTATTCACGAAGTCTGTACTCACTCTTACTTCCTGGAGAGTTTCCCCTATGTTTTATTTAAGGAGTTTTATTGTTTCAGGATGTACATTTAATTCTTTAATCCATTTTGAGTTTATTTTGGTATAAGGTGAGAGGTACAGTTCTTCATTTTCCTGCATATGAATATCCAGTTTCCCCAGCACAATTTGCTGAAGAGGCAGTCTCTTCCCATTGTGTGTACTTGCTGCCTTTGTCAAAGGTCAGATGGCTGTAGGTGTATGGATTGATTTCTGGGTTCTCTATTCTGTTTCATTGATCTGTGTGTCTGTTTTTATGACAGTGCCATGCTGTTTTGGTTATTATAGCTTTGTAATATAATTTGAAGTCAGGAAGTTTTATGCCTTCAACTTAATTTTTTTTGCTCAGGATTTCTTTGGCCATGTGTGGTCTTTTGTTATTCCATTTAAATGTCTGGATAGTTTTTCATTTTCTGAGAAAAATGTCACTGGAATTTTGAAGGGGATTGCATTGAATCTGTAGATCCCTTTGGGTAATATAGACATTTTCACAATGTTAACTCTTCCAATCCAAGAGCATGGGATATCTTTCCATCTTCATGTGTCTTCTCTAATTTCTTTCAACTGTAATTTGTGTAGTTCTTCTAGAGGTATTTTACCTTGGTTAAGTTGAATCCCAGGTATTTTATTATTTGTGTGTGTGTGTGACTCTTGTAAATTGGCTTGCTTTCTGGATCTCTTTTACTGCCAGTTCATTGTTGGAATATAAAAACCCTGTCTATTTTTGCTTGTTGATTGTGTATCCTGCAAATGTACTAAATTTGATTATCAATTTTTAAATTGTTTTTGTAGACATTTTAGGCTGTTCTGCAGATAGGATCATGTCATCTGCAAACATACTATTTGACTTCATCTTTTCCAAT
>NW_007749629.1:2106-2964 GCF_000696425.1 Galeopterus variegatus | reverse complement strand
GTTGATTGTGTATCCTGCAAATGTACTAAATTTGATTATCAATTTTTAAATTGTTTTTGTAGACATTTTAGGCTGTTCTGCAGATAGGATCATGTCATCTGCAAACATACTATTTGACTTCATCTTTTCCAATCTGGACACCCTTTATTTTTAAAATTAGAAGTTCTAAAATTGTGGTTTTCTAATTTCTTTCTTTTCCCTGCATTTATTTCTTCTGAACTTCCTCTCATTAACTGTTAGGTAGCCCTGAAATATAAATAATGTCAAAGGAAAGATAAAACAAATGTTTGTTTACTTTAGTTTAAAATTTTCAGAGTATTGAGTTAATACACTAGTGACCTTTAATTCCAACCATTGTGTTTTATGTTTTCTTCTTTAGAATCTACATTTAAGCATATTTGATGCATTTATAATAATTGCAGTCAATATTAACTGTTAATTTAAAATTGTCCAGCCATAAACCTGTGGGAGCCCCTTCATATTTTCTCCTAGGTCTCTTCTAGATGATTTGATTAGCTGTTGAGGGTCTTCTAGCTTTCACAAATATAATCTGCCCAAGCCTCATCTTGTATATTTGTTACCCTAGAATTCACATTAGCCATTTCTCTAAGAAGCACTAGTTCTGTTTGGAGGGAAGAAGGTTTTCTTTTAAAAGAAGTTTGGGGAACAGAAATTTTCATTACTACTGAGTTATAATTTTTTGTGGGACTTGTTTCCAAAGGAAAACATTATTTCAAACTACATTTCTAATTCAACTTAAGATAATAAAAAAAATTGTATTTCCCTTATCTTATTTCAGAGCTGTAACTATTTTTTTCATATGCTGATAACCTTGGTTTCAATAATGTTTAAGTTAAT
>NW_007749629.1:0-1046 GCF_000696425.1 Galeopterus variegatus | reverse complement strand
TTACAATTTGTTTTAAATTCTATACAGTTAGCTATCTCATTCAATTTTTGCTTTAATTTTTGGAATGTCTGTTACCAGATATTTGTGATTGTTTAGTCCTTTTTTTTAAACATTAACAAAGAAGTTCTGAAATCTGGTTCTTCAGTATCTACATTCATTCTGTGTGAATTAGACTAGAGAACACATGATTTCCAGACCTGATAAATCTAAGACTCAAAACTTTTGAGTAATAATACTAAAGCACAATCTAGTAATGATGAAATGACTCCAATAATCTTCCTGAATTAATTTCTATGACCTCCCATACAAATTTCCTCAGAGGTATTGTAAAGAAAAGGCAAAAAAAGTTAAGTTTCTGTCTTATATCCTTCTTTCAGCTGTTTCTGGACTATCACCTTGAACTTCTCTGTCATCATCTGTATAGTAGATATAATTATACTTGTACTATTTACTTCTCAACATGAGCTGTTTCAGTGCAAGGCTATCTATTCACAGAAATCACAAAACCCAAGGGATGAAGATATCAGGAAAGAAAGATTATTCCTTTTATCAAACAGCTATATCTCCCAACAAAGGCACAGTGCTCCTGTGACACACAATAAAAATAACGTGAAAAGCCAAATATTCATTTCCATACATGTTNTTATTATGAGTCAGGCGGAACAACTCTTCATATGTTTAAAGGCTATTGGTATTACTTTTACTAGACTATATAATTATATCTCATGTAAATTTTTCTATAAGATTGTCGTTTTCACCTCTACTATATATGTTACAAGTAGTGACTATCTCAGTTTTTCACTTATATTAATTTATTTTGTTATTTTGGCAAAGAAGTTTTTTTTTATACTCATGTAACCTTAATTTTAAATCTGATTTTAGATCTCTGTTTTACTCTATGAAATGAGAAAGATACATAATTTTAATTTTTGCTTATGTGGCTATCTGCTTACCCCAATGTGACACTGTTTTAATAATAGAAACTTTACAATTTGTTTTAAATTCTATACAGTTAGCTATCTCATTCAATTTTTGCTTTAATTTTT
>NW_007749628.1:9565-10767 GCF_000696425.1 Galeopterus variegatus | reverse complement strand
AAGGACTGGCTTGCTGAGGACAAGGAGCTTGGAAAAGAGACTGCCTCCAGGCAGCTCTGTTCTTGTCTTTGCAATGAGATTGCAACAATTGTGTGTGTGTGTGTGTGTGTGCGCGCACGCGCGCGCGCGTGTGTGTGAGTGCAATGGATGATTGTGTTTCCCGGGGAAAATGAAACCAGATTAGAGCAATTCACTGTGAGGTCCTCTTGCCAAGTTACTGACAGGGTTGGTCCACGTCACTGGAGTGAGATCTTAAGATGCTGCCTGCCTTATGCCCGGGTGGACATGCACAGCATCAGGACTGTAAGGTGGACTGGGGCTGGCATGGCCTAGGCTTTCACTGATACGTCTCTTGCCAGCTGCCTTGTTTATGCGCACACACAAACACATATTTGTGCCGCTTTCTGGGAAACAGGAATGGAGAGAGAAAATGGAATGTGAGTCATCTTAGTCTTAAACGTCTTGCTCAATACTTTTTAAAATTCCATGAATACTGTTGTTTACTCGTTTACTGATTTTAAATGACCTAACTAGATTCCACATTTCATATTCATAATTAAATTTATTTGTTCATTATTATTCTATGGAGGGAGTTAAAAACAGACACAAAAAGGCTTAGAAACTTCTTTACAGATCCTCTACTAATGCTGCCTCCCAAGATATTCATCCGGCTCCCGGCCCCACTCTCTGTGTCCCATGCTGTTGGGAGAACCTGTGCCACCCACGTGGAGACCCCCGCCCCCTGGGAGAGGTCACTTCCACACTGAGAGCTGGCTGCTCTGGAGTCAACAAGCAGAGAGGGAATGCTTTCTGGCGTTTTGATTATGAGGACCTTGAATTTAAACCTGATTCCTTCAACAAGTGGTGACTTCACCACTGAGGTGGAACAACGGCTTTGCCTTGACATGAATGGTCACGGTCCTGCCTCCGCGGGTACCCAGGTTATGAGGTGGGGACTTGCAGGGGGGATGCTGAGGAATTTACCATGATGGTAGCACATGCTGAGTTGCTTGTGTGTAGACAAGTGCTGTACCCTAAAAGACACTCCAATTAGCATCAAAGTCTTTTAAAGGATTCAATTGGCATTGGATATCCAAATTGTGTATCTGAAGTTGAGGGACTGATCTCTCCATGAGGGCCTTTCAACAGGCAAAGGAAGACGGAAGGGACTCAATCTCAACTTTCCTTAAACAGGAGGGAGG
>NW_007749628.1:0-8553 GCF_000696425.1 Galeopterus variegatus | reverse complement strand
ATAAGGCACATCACAGCCTCCTTGGTCTTAGGAACACTAGACAGCACCTCAGCCCTGTTCTTGGGGGAAGGCGGGTGGGGGAAGTGGCCTTTTTTAAAAAGATCGTGGTATGTAACAAAAATTGACCACTAGTTACATTCACAGTGTTGTGCAGCCATGACCAGTACCCATCTCCAGAACTGCTGTCACCTGGAGCTCTGCCTCCATCAGACGATAACTTCTGATTCCTCCTTCCCTCCTTCCCTCAGGACCTGGGTGGGTCGTACACACTTAACTTTGGTTTAAAAATCCCCAGTATGGGGAGCCCTGAACAGTCTCTCCAATGCCTTCAGTAACGTGCAAACTTCAGCTCTGTGGCTTTCGTGCCCTTCGCCCACAGCAGAACGTGAAGGAGGAGCCGCAGAGCCCACTTGCGGACCCTCACTCAGACGGGCCGGGTTCTCCGCCTGCAATTTGTCACTTTTGGTTTTCAACGCTTCAGCTCTCATCGAGGGGCACGCTAAGGGACGTCATCCTGAAACTCAATCTGCGTTCGTTGGGGACACGGTGGAGGACAATCTGTCTTTATTGCTCAGTGAGCCCTAAATGAAGCCCCATGGGAAAAGTTAATTTTGGAGCTAAAGCCTAGAAAATAGGCTTTAGTTCAGTCCCCTGTAACAATGTCAACTGAAGAGCTGCCTCCTTCTACCTTCCAACGCTGGCAGGAAGCTCGGAGCCTAACTGGAGGCAAAATGTACCGACCGCCTGATGCATCGCAGCACAGCCCATTTCTCTCCTTTGACTCCTTAGCCTCGGTATCTTATTATTTATAGTTCCTCCACTGCTAATTCATAAATTCTTACTTGTGTTTCACAATTACTTCATCATATGGGAGTTAGTCATAAAACACCTCGTTACCAGTCAATAAGCAGAGAGAAAATGAATGTCGATGGCACGACACATGCATGCTGCAGAAGCTCATACAATAAAATGCACGTGAAAGACACGCCGCAAGTGGGTATCTATGGTGCGGTTCTTCCAGAATCCAGAAATAAAATGAACTTCTGTAAATGTAATTGTTGAAGATAAACTTGAAATGTGTATGCATAGGTGACCACAGGATCCCCCACCAGGCAACTAAGATATGACACACTCGCAGTGTGGCTGTGTCGGCTCCATCATGTCATCAAGGCATAAGGAACGTTGACGGTCTGAAGGGATATGTGATGATCAAACGGCTGGAGGGATTGAAAGCAGCTGGCTGTGGGCGTGTGGGCTGGCCGCGTGCCCTGTCCCAGGACCCACTGCCCTCTTGTGTACCCCAAATCTTCGCTTCACCTCTCCAGACCATTTCCTAGAGAGCAGCCAGAGGGATCTTTTTCAAAAGAACCTCTAACCTTGTCATCCCCTGCTTAAAAGACTTCAAAGGCTTCATACTGCTCTTAAAGGTTTCTCAGGAAAAATCGTGAAAGACCTCAACAAAATTATATGCTATTGTACAACAAAAAACCATAAACAAAATTAAAAGGCAAAGAACTGGGAAAAATGTGTTTACTACAAATAAAACACAGGGTTCATGGGTAAAGAGCTCAAACACTATGATCCACACCTCTCCCTCCATCAGAACGGGTAAGACACCTAAACAGAGTCACTTGAATAAATGCTAAATAAGATAACGAATAGGTGTTCGACTTCATTAGTCAAAGACTGCAATGTAAAAGAATCAGCTTTCCCACTTTTCTTGAATTAGCAAGCAATTTTTAGTGATAATGTGCATGTGCTCAGACCGGGAAGTGAGCTGTGACTCGTGGCTAGGGGGGCGTGTCCGTGCTCACTGTCCCTGAAAGCTGTTTGACAAGTAACAACAGCCTTAAAGGTATTTATCGATTTTGAACTATTAATTCTATTTCTAGGAATCTAGCCACAAAGATCAAGACATGGACAAATACTTAAGTATGAAGTTGTTCACAGCATATTATTTTATAATAGCAAAGAAATGAAATGTTCCCAAATAGGGAAATAGTTAAATTGTGATAGATTATTATGCGAGCATGAAATAGTCAAATGGAGAAATTTCAATAACGCAGGAAAATGCTCATAACAATGTAATAGGGAGGAAAAGCCAGCATATGATACTGTCTGTACAGCATGGTTCAAGTAAGTTCAAATGTTAATGGGACAGAGTGGTGACATTTAGGTTCATGACTTTTTAAAATGTTCTTTTCTGTCTATTCTTAGCGTTCTTTAAAATGCATGTTTTACTTTTTACACGAGAACAAGAAGCAGGAAAAGCTGCAGATGTTTTGAGAGTGAAGGGCCAAAGTGGCAAGTACACAGGACCAGGTTGGGCGATGGCAGGGAGGTGACAAAGAGGACCAGTGGAGAGCAGCTCAGGCCCTGCATGCAGCTGACCCGGCACCACAGTGACCAAGAGTAAAACTGCAGCAGAAGATGCCTCGAGGGAACTCACTAGAATAAGACGAGGTTTAGAAATGCTGAATCTGCGGTGCCCTCACTGTCTGAGGAGATTTGTGGTAAGAAGTTGAGTGTGGCAGCTGGATGGAAAACTAAGTTCTGCTGGTGTAGGGCAGAACCAGGCATCTATAATTATCAATAATTCAGTACGTGTTATCAAAGGGCTAGGGGAGAGGAGATCGAATGTACACATCCCAGCAAAGGCTGGTTTGCAATGATGACTGTGCTAATTACCCCATCTGATCACCACACATTATATACATGTATTGAAATATACCTCACAAATAAGATGTATCATCAATATGTTTCAATTTAAAAAAAAAAAAAGGCAGCAGCAGCTGAGTTGGGGAGGCATGGGCAGGGAGCGGGAGAGGACACGGGGGAACAGCAGGCCCAAGGGGGCCACCTGGGCTAGATCAATGCAGAAAGCCGTCTGCAGGGAGGGGGATACTGGCCAGGGGGCACCCTGCGTGTGCAGACTGGGGACGCTTCACCAGCTTCCCCCTTCTCTACAGACAGCACCCGAGCTTCCCACCTGCACAGCATGGGGGAGAAGGCCCCCACCCACTCCAGGGGCGCACTCCCCCATTATAAGAAGCCACTGAGTGCATTTTGTTCCTTTGGCCGCAGTGACCAGCTCAGGGGGCAGGTGAGGAAACCAGTCCTGGCAGAAGGGATGTGGGACGTTTCCTGCAAAGACGAGCATCCTGCCTGCTGCAGCAGGTCTCACCAGGAAGACGAGGACTGCAGTCCACACCACACATGTTCAAAGCAGCCCATCAGCGGGACAAAGGATCATATCCGGAGACCTCACTTGGGACCAGGGCCCATCCACAGCACTGCTCAGAGAGCCAGGTCTACTCTCTGCACATGGGTGTCACCAGTGGGACCCGGACTCTGTGGCACTGGCTGGAGGCGGTTCTCTGGGGCTAGGTCTGCTCTCAGCACCACAGGAGGAATAGTGTTTGCTGAGGGTAACACCCAGCAGAGGAAGCAAATGTGCTCACATCCTTCATATGGTGGGAGGTGGAGATTTTCCATCCTTTATCTGGCTCGGTTCACTGCCTGGCCTGGCGCCCTGTGGCCGGCAGGCAACCTCCTCGCACCTCCAAGAGTGCCTGGGCTTCCTGTGCTGAGGAGTAAGTCTCCAAGGGGGCCCCAGAGCTCAGGAAAGATGCTGTCCAAATAATCTCCTTTGTTTAAAACCTCTGTCCCTCAACCACCAATTCTCTGAACTCCTTACATGGCGAGTTCTCCACACATCCAGACACAAAAGCACTACCACCGGGACTTCTCTGGGAACAGAACAAAACCTGGACAGAGGCCAGGAGGTCTGCATCCCTCGGGTTCCTGGATCCTGCTTTCACATGCTCTGTGGGGAGGGTCTGTTAACCTCTCTCTGTTCTCTTTTGAACATCTGCAAAATGGTGATAATTCATCATTTTATATTATGAAATCAGAGCTTGAAAGGCAACAGTTTTCTTTCATTCCACCCTCTTCCCAAGAGAGAGCAAACATCTGTTGATCTCATTTTTAAAATTGAACTTTGTTTTACAGATAGCCTTTATGTTTTTAAGGAAGTTTTCTTAACTAAAAATAAAAAAAAAAGAACTTATTTGGGATTGGGCTCAATATTTAAATTCGACATAGAATTCTTGCTATCAAGATATGTGTTTTTAGAGGAGATATAAAA
Source organism: Galeopterus variegatus (assembly GCF_000696425.1). Taxonomy (NCBI): domain Eukaryota; kingdom Metazoa; phylum Chordata; class Mammalia; order Dermoptera; family Cynocephalidae; genus Galeopterus; species Galeopterus variegatus. The sequence goes on along the minus strand of NW_007749628.1, from coordinate 4,406 downwards.
GATGCATTTTAAAATTTACATGCAAAACAAACTGTCCTTAATTTGGGTGACAAAAATAAGATTGTCCTTTCCCTTTTCATTTTGCTCACCGATTCACTGAAGTACATACTGTGAAAAAAATGTTTAAATATCTGAAAATAAACTATTCACTCAATACTGGAGTTTTTAAAAATTGATAATAAAGGAATTCAAAGTGTGCATGTTCTAAGACTCTGTTAAGAATTCTGATGAAAATTCAGCTGCTTCTCCTATAAATGGAAAACGTCACACAAATATAGGTTCCTATTACCACCGTCCTTCCCCAGGGGACTAAGGCTGAAGCTTTGTTCTCTGAGTCCCAGCAAACAACATTTTGTATAAAAATTATGTGGTATTATTGTAAGGGCAAATCGGTCAGAAAATAAAAACAGCCAGAACTGATCACTGCTCAGTCGACAAGGAGAAGTACTGATAAAAATAGTGGCAACGGTCACACCTCACTGTATGTTTCAGTTTTTACAGTTTAAAACAGCACTGCATTTTCTCACTGGAGCTACATTGAACCTTCTTTTACAAAAGTGGAGACTGAGATTCAAAGTTGGGAGCCGTAGCTAATGAACGTACTAACTTCAAAGAAAAATGTACAGTCTTCTCCCTGGTAGCATTCATACCCACATAAAGGAAGGGAATTTATTTTGCATTAGAAAACAGAAATTATTCAGCTAAGCAGGGTGCCTTAGCTTGGTGCTCAGATCTGAGGTTCCGTTCCTGAGACCTGCTAACTACGGCATGAATTTCTCCTATGAATTCATTTCTTCCTTTGTGCATGATAAGGATGACACTACTAGATCTGTTTAAACTAATATCAGAGGACTACAAAACAGTTTTAAAATCAGTAAATTTTATGCAAATTATGGCAGAGGTGATGAGTGTTGAATAGTTGGCATTTGTATAGGTCCTCCCAAGATTATTTTGCAAATGTCTGCACAGTCCCAACTAATCACAATTGAATCTGGAAAGTAGAGGAAAAACTTAAAATATATTTCATGCCCACTAAAAAAATTCCATCAAGTTTTCAGAGGTGTGGCTGAGATCCAGTAGGACGCACTTGAAATTCCAGCCGGTGGCAGACTCCAAATTCCCAAAGGCAACTTGTAACCCTGAGTGCTTCCTTCCCTTCCCAGGGCTCAAAGTGAGACAAGGAACTTAGTTCTAGAAAGGATACTGGGGCAGTAGGGACATTAATCTTTTAGTTAACATGAAACGGCTAATCAGTTTCCTAGAAAAGAACAGAAAGTAGAAAAAAAACATATTCAAAGCATAGAAATATGCATAATTTAAAAGACTAATACAAAAAGGTGAGAGAATTCAATAATTAAACTCTTGGGGGATTGCTGGTGTGGGTTGGGGTCAGCCCTCTGGGGTCCGGGCCTCACTCTGCATTTGGTAAGTAAATCTCTATCCCCTCCAGTTCTTCCAAAATGATTGGTTTAGGACATATTGGTTTGTGAGCTCTATGTACTAGGAAGATAACATCGGGGCAGGTAGCCGCTCTGTGTCTTTTCCCCTGAGTCATTGGTGTGGTTGAAGTAATTGGGCTGCAGTACAGTCAATCCGATTATTTGCATCTCTCTCACAGCTGAGATCTCTGTATAAAGCACCACGACGGAAATACCACCTTGGTTATATTTCTTTATCGTTTTTATAACCAGTTCTGCCAGACTTACACCTAGTGTACGGTCGGTGTTCAATAATTTATATTACTGCTCAGCCTCGTGCAGGCATATTTGACAGTCACTAGGGATGATTTAAGCGCCTCAGAGGAAGTTACCTTATCAGACCCCAAAGAATTAAAATTTTAAATGCCTATTGATTAACACAGGATGAAGCTGTTACGTTTTACAAGTTTTTACTCAGGAAAACATTCAAGTCCTAGAACTGCAACAAGCTCTAATTTTCAGCCCTTTCTGAGAACACACATTTTTGTTCTTTTTTTTCTGTACCTGTCATCACTAGAATCATGATAATTCACATGCTTATAGAAAGATCAAAAATTAGTCAGGCTGTTCATTCTGACTGTTCCTCTCTCAAAACTGAAAAGATCTTTTTTGTTTGTTTTGCTGCTTTCTTTTGGTTTAGCCTAGAGATATGTCACCCTACTAGATACTCTGTCATTGCTCTGTCTTCTTCCTGTATCGCTTTTTAAGTGTGGGGTTTGGACTTCAGAGAAGTCAAATGACTTGTTTATGGTGAAATAGCTTTAAAGGTGGAGCAGGGATGTGGATGTGATACTTCCGATAACTAGCCCAACGCTGTTTCTACTACATCAAGTGGCTTTTAAAAGGAGCTTTCATGGATAAAACGAGGAAGTACAATCAGTCAAAATTTAAAATGGCTCTCACATATTTGAAAGTTGTTTAGGAAATTGTGAATTAATTAATACCACCAATATTTATGATGTGTCTGATCCATGCCAAGTGCCAAGAGTGGTGCTGGACTTCTAGGACTAAACACAGCCTGCCTTCCCCAGGCTCACAGACCAGCAAGAGAGAGGGTCTACTTAAGAATTAATGAATATATTCTATTAAAAAGGCAAAAACAACCTGTGCCGAACCACTAACTCATCATAGATATTGCCAAATGAAGAAAGAAAAGAAAATCTAAACATCACTTAATTCAGATGCTGTCACGTTTAAAATAAAGTGTGTCACTCTAATTTTAAGACTAGTTAATCTCTATTTACTCAAAGGAAACCTACTGTAATGAATTAAATACTTAAACTGAAGCCTGAAATAGTGCAACTCCTAGGCACTTGAGAAAACAAAAATGAGGAAAAGATTCTTTGGAATGGCTTTTCATTCTGACTATTCCTATCTAAAAACTGAAAAGCACAGAAATCAGGGTTCTGGTAGCAAAGCAAATGGAGATATCATTCCCAAATATTTTCTATTAGATTCTTTTTCTCTGCAAAGTTGGGAGTCACTGCTGCATGAGATAATACTTATTTGGGCTCTTCAATGGTTAAAAACCAACAGCCTCCCAGTGCTCTGCAAGAGTTGCTGCCAAACCTCCGTGCGTCATGGAGCAGAAAGCCTGCAAATGATCATAACATCCCAGTGTGAATTGTTTGGAGACTAAACTCTGAGCTGCAGTCTGTCTGCGGCCCTTCAGAGCTCGCAGTCTGACTTAGCTTTGCTGTGAGATCTAGCCGAAGTCCTAGACCAGGAAAAGGGCAAAGAGGGGAGCCGCGTAAGAAAACAGTTTCAGACTATAGGGCACGCTGAAAGTCAATTTGGTGTGTAGAATCTAATCCTGTGGATTTGAAATTTACATTTGAAGTACCTGCATTTAGAATGCTAATAGCCTAGATTCTGTAGCAAGCATGTTTCCAGTTTGAGGAAAAGAATTTTTAAAATAGTTACTTTTGTTTCTTCCTTAAAGCACCGTCTACTTTCAGATGCATAATTGTTTCCACCCCTGCGTGGCTCTCAATCCTTGCATTCATTGACCAGCCCCACGGCTTAGTCTCCTTTCAGACGCGATGCGTTTCTTCCTGCTCTGGTTCCACTTGGAACCTGATCACTTAGGATGCTCTAACCTCCCGGGTCCATGCCAGCCCTCCGTTCCTGGCTCCTCTGTCCCTCCAGGAGCGATTGCATCTCAAATATTTTCCCACTTCACCTCCTTGCTCCCTTTTTTACGACATTCTACTCGCATGGTCATTCTTTTGTGGGCTAGTGACCAAGCTCTGTAGGTCAGTTCGTCCCCGTTCCATCATTCTGAAATCCTCTTCTCACTTCCAAATATCTTTTTTAAATGAAAAAAATTGTATGTATTTATCTTGTACAACATGGTGTTTTGAAACATGTGTACTTGTGGAATGGTTCAGTTGAGCTAATTAACATGCATCCCCTCACATGCTTATAAATAATGAGATTCTTTAAGAAAAATCACATTTGAAATTAGAGTCTCTTTACATGCCCAAATGAAAATCCTACCTGCCCTACCTCTTCACAAAGATTTTGATAAAATTAAATGCAATAATACCTAACATTCTCTAAGAGCTTTCTGCTGACCAGTCACCAAGCTAAATGCTTTATACCTTATCTCGTGTGGTCTTCACAAAACAACCCTCTGAGGACGGTGGGACTATTATCCCTGTTCCGTGGAAAAGGGAAACAGGAGCTCAGAGGAACTAAGTGGCGATGGGGACTGGACAGCACCAGTGTGATGGATGCTTCTGAACTGATGCCTTACTTGTGTAAACAGCAGTGTTTAAAAAATTCCTTGATGATAGCTTGTTTTCTGATTTAGCTCTTCTTTTTAAAACAGCTACATAAATCCGATGGCCATGATGACTTCTGAAATTGGCTGATTTGGAGGGGGATTCTCAACAAAGACACAGACATCTAAGCCACTGCTTCTTG
>NW_007749627.1:19469-19840 GCF_000696425.1 Galeopterus variegatus | reverse complement strand
CACCTCCTTGGTTAAATTGATTCCTAGGTATTTTATTGTTTGGGCGACTATTGCAAATTGGCTTGCTTTCTTGATTTCTTTTTCTGCTAGTTCATTATTGAGGAATTAAAAAGCTACTGATTTGGGGTGTTAATTTTGTATCCTGAAAAATCACTGAAATTGTTAATCATCTCTAAGAGTTTTTGTGGTAGAGTCTTTACATTCTCTTTATATAGGATCATGTCATGGCAGACAGGATCCGTTTGACATTGCTTTTTCCACTCCGTATGCCCTTTATTTCCTTCTTTTGCCTGATTGCTCTGGTGAGTACTTCTAATACTATGTTAAATAGGAGTGGTAAGGGTGGGCATTCTTATCCTGCTCTTGTTCTT
>NW_007749627.1:12600-13956 GCF_000696425.1 Galeopterus variegatus | reverse complement strand
AAGCTGATAATTGCATTTAAAAAGCAAATAATAATCTTCTCTCATAGACATCTCCAGAGAGGTCTTAATGGAAAATGGGAAAGTGTAAGTGTTATGATCCTGGGTTGCACTGAGGATTCTATTGACTTTTCTCAAAGATTGATATGGGTTGAATTTTTTTCCCCTTCCAAAGCTCATATGGAAGATTGATCCCCAATGTGGTAACATTGAAAGGTGGGGCCTTTAGGAGGTGATTGGATCGTGAAGGTCTTGCCCTTATGAATGGATTAATCTATTATTAGATTATTAACAGTCTATTCATGGATTATTTTGGAGATGGAGTGGTGGGTTTTTAAAGAGAGCACATGAGTATGTTCTTGCTATTCTTGCCATGTGNATATACAGGTGGTTTATCTGCTCTTTCTAGGGTCTTACAGAGGAATGTTACTCTCTCCTATTCACTTACAAAGGGATGGAAAATAGCAAAACAGTAGAGAACACAAAATTTATTTTATGTTTTATTTTCTCTCTCTCTCTCTCTTTTCTGCATGTGGCTGGTATGGGAATCTGAACCCTTAAACTTGATATTATCAGCTATATGCTCTCCCAATTTAGCTAACCAACCAGCCCAGGATTTATTTTCTGAGAAAACAAATCTTAGGATTGGCTGAGCTTTCTTCTGTCATCAAACATTTGTATTTTCCTAACTATAAAATAAGAATGAGACATNAGAGAACACAAAATTTATTTTATTTTTTCTTTTCTCTCTCTCTCTCTCTCTCTCTCTCTCTCTCTCTTTTCTGCATGTGGCTGGTATGGGAATCTGAACCCTTAAACTTGGTATTATCAGCTATATGCTCTCCCAATTAAGCTAACCAACCAGCCCAGGATTTATTTTCTGAGAAAACAAATCTTAGGATTGGTTGAGCTTTCTTCTGTCATCAAACATTTGTATTTTCCTAACTATAAAATAAGAATGAGACATCCCATACCCATTTAGTGGATTTGTTCTACAAGATTCACCAAATACAAGAACAGGGATCCTGAGTAGGGAGAAAAGGGAGGAAGTGGTGCTGCATGGCCAGACACATGTCTCTTGAGCTAATAGCAGAGTACAAAAAGTTAGAACCTGATCACTGAGGATTTTGATTAAGAAAAGAAAAAAAAAATCAATAATGATTAAGCACATGGACTTTGGATTTGGTAGAAGGGTGTTTAGACAGAACACAGCTCCTAGTTGTGTAGCTGTGGGAAATTCGCCAAAGTTAGCTAAGCCACTAACTGTAATAGGGACACAATAAGAGGACTTGTCTCCCAAGGTTGTTGCCAAACTGTGATGAGATACAGAGTGAGTCCTCAGTAAACACTAGCTAACAT
>NW_007749627.1:5667-10657 GCF_000696425.1 Galeopterus variegatus | reverse complement strand
ACAAGCAAGGAACAAGAATGGGTAAATAAAGGAGAAATGGGATTAAAATGAGGAAGAACAAGGAAGCAAATGACAGGAAAATGTTGAAAAGAGCAATGGTAAAAGGGAACAGGGCAAGTATTAATTATTAAAATTAATACAGCTTCAAATTTCTATATGTCATTGGTTTGTCATCATAATAGAAGTGAATCAAAATAAAATTTAATTGTGAAGAAAGCCGGAAAAAAATTTAATGGAAAACTCATTGGAAGCATAAGAGAAACAGAAGGGAAAGGGAGGAGAGAGCCTTGGTATTGGACATATGGGAGTTGATTGAAAATGTGAAAAATGACTTCATCTAATTCCTTTCTGTGTCTTCTTTTTTCATTTNAGCTACACTCCAGCAAACTAGCAAATCTTTTTTTTTTTTTTTTTTCTATTCCCTATTCATACACAATTCAGAATGATGTAATGCCAGGTTACATATCAACCAAACCATTCTTTTAATGAATCTCTGACCCAAATGCCTGTGGAATCTGTCTGTATTTAATAGTATGCTGAAAAAATGAATAAACTCAACTCCGTGGTTTGACTATATACTATAGATTACTACAGTTCTCCCACAAAAACAAAAATAATTCAATTTAAGATGTTCATATTATGCTAGAAAATAAATATTAATAAACAATGCAAGCATATTGAGTAAGGACTTAAGGCATTTTTCTTGTGAGTTGAGATATCCTTCTTACAGACTGAGATTTACAGTGAGATTTAGTGACCAAGAGACTTTTGCAAGCTTTTGATGTATCAGACATTAAGGGTTGCCACAGGCAAAAATGTATAGTACCTACAGTTGTATTTGATGCCCCATCACCTGTCAATCCCCTCTCCCACCCACACATTCAGACACACATTCACCTGAACTCTTCTTTCTCCCCCTATACAGGGCTCCCAATCAAGTTCCTACACTCTAGTTTTGATTTTGACCTCTTCCCATCTGCTATGGTTTAAATGTCCCCTTGTCGGGCCTTAAAAACTAATGCCACCTTAAGTGACATTACAAGCGGCGCCATTATGGGCCCACAAGGGCGTATTAACGTGGCAGCCTAAGACGGCACAGGGAGGAAGCAGGGTGGGAGTGTCTGTGGGAACCTTGCCTTAGCCCTTTTTGGCAGCACTTGTGAACACTGCGTAATTGCAATATCTAGGTATTGAGACAGGATGCATGCTCTCGTAACCTTTAAGCTGATAGGAGGATGTAAACCTCCCTTCCCCATTTGCCTTTAAAAGCAAGTGCTTGTGTGATAATAAACGGAACTGCTTGACAGAACCCTCGCCGCGACTGAGTGTCCTTTAAACTGGGCTGGTTGGGGCCGGCGGCTGTGCTCACCTCTCTTCATGGCTCTCTTCCCCCATCTCCTTCCAAAGGGGACCGGAGGGAAAGACTAATCCGGGCCATTCACTCGCCTACCAAAAGGAATGAGGCTAGGGCTGTTCGGGTCAGCCAGTGGCGGACCTGGACACCCCTCTAAAATGCATGTTGAAACTTGATTACCATTGTAACAGTATTAAGAGGTGGAGCCTTCAAGAGGTGTATTCAACATATTGATAAATAAATGTTTTCACATATTTCTGATTACCTTTTTAAAGATAAAATCCTAGCAGGTGAATTGCTGAATCTCATGATATGCCTGATTTTAAAACTTAATCAGTAACCTTCCAAAAACGTTCACCAATTTACAAGTACACCAATAATATATTTAATTCACCCCAGATATAGTCACAACTCTGGTGTTTTAAATGTGGCAGTAAGTTAGTAAATAAATAAATAAACATATAAATAAGTTTTGCTTTTTTTCTTGCAAAAGAGTTGTAACAATCTACTTATAAACAATAAAAATCTGTCTTTTCAGAATTTTGTGTCCTTAAATCATCTCAAGCACAAAACCAAAACAGAAACAGAGGTATTTCTGCTCCAAATTTCTACATAGCTGTCAAATGAGATTTGTTACTATTGTGACCGTTTTTGTCTGCATGTAAGTGTGAGGTGTTTTCCTCAGTCAGAAAGTCTCTTTGTCTCTCTCTCCCACTCTCTCTTTTTCTTTCCTCCTTCCCTTCCTCCCTCTTTCTTTTTGAGACTATATCTTGTACTATGGCTTCTTAGATATTTATGATCATATCTTCTCAACTGGCCCCTTAAGAACCATCATTGACTCACAAATTCAAATCAAATTCCAGTGCTTTCTGGTAGAGCATGATAAAATTTAAATAGAATTTAGCATTGTCTTCAAACAAAGGTTATTATGGAATTGAAGGTCAGCCACCACAACATCAGCAACAACACATGAGTTGGGTATAGGAAGATCACAAAAAGACAGGAGGGGTTGAGCAATTGTACTTTCAGCTGCCTTTTATCTTCTGCAATGGCAGGGTAGCTTGGGCTTCCCGCTTTCCCTGCCCCCAGTGAATTTGCCATGCCTTTGGAGTTTGCCACATCACTCTGGCAATGAGCAATCTCTCTGGTTGAAAGGTCATACACCCTTCTGCCCAAAGGCAGAATTCTTGCACAAATGTTCACACAGCACCCTTTCACGAATGCCTTGTGTCGCCACCTCCAACAGTTCTGTTAGAGCCATCACCTTGAGAACTTAAGAATTAATTTCCACATCTATTAAGATCTGGGCTCCACCAAGTGGCAGATTCAGCCTCAAATATCAGCCCTGTGCTACAGGAGGGTGTGACAGTTTATATCAAATCAAAGGTGGAGAATGGGAACAGATTTCTAGAACATTCTAGTGTTTCTTAATGATTTGTTATAAATACATCCTCCATGAATCATTTGCCTCCTTTTTTCTCTCTCTCTCTTTTTCAACTATTATACTTTTGAGCTCTCTGTCATTTGGAATATAAATTCCCCCAAATCATCAGAAGCAGTAACACAATTCTGACTTCTTAAAAACATATGTTAAGCAGTAGAACCCCTTAATAATTCTGAAGGAGGGCTAATGCCCATCTGTAGGTAATGAAAACAGCATGAGTTTGGGAGGAAAGTATAAATTGGGACAAATCCCAGCTTCCTCACTTGATGCCAGTGGAACATTGGATGAGTGATTTCACCTCTGTAGCTTCATATTCATCTTATCAGAGGAAAGTTAATAGCGTTTTTCTCCGTGATGTTATGAGGATTAAATGATACAAAACATGCAAGAGTCTGTCATAAAATAGTTCTCAATTCATAGAAGCTCCCCTTGTAGCTAACGTGTTTTCATTTTCCCCCATGTTATTTTATTAGTGATTTGTCCTGCCCTGATTTAAGAGTGTTTTCTACTTAGAAAAAGGTTCTTGCTGATTCATGAAATGGATATAATGATGAGTAACTATCTGCATTAATATTTAGAGGACATAATTACATATTTATCTTTCATATAAGGTGCATATCCTCAGTGTGTCTCATTATGTTCACAAAAGTATTCTTACTGAGTCACACCTATTTTCCAAAAGAAAACCACACACACACACACACACACACACACACGCTTGACACACAGCAAGGCTAGGTAGTAGCTTTAAGAAGGCTATTTTCAACTGTAGAGTAATCCTCTTAAGCCGTGAGTCTAGGATCTGCAATTCTAATATAGAGTGTTCCTGAGTTTTAATTCCCAAATAATATATCTTACATAGAATATTTGAGTTATTTTTAAAATGGAAAAAATGCATTACAACTTTTATTCTTCACTCTCTTCCTCCCAGAGCTTCTGAAAAGCAACTCTACCTGTCCTTCTAAGCCTGTAATATCAAGGATAAGGAGAAGCTAGAGGCCTAAAACATGAATAGGAATTGAGACATTTCATTAGAAATGGACATTGATAATGAAGCCATGACATTCTGTGGGAGTCCCATGGCATGAGCCACATCCTCAGGACAAGACCATACTGGAATATCACAGTTCTTGCTAAACCTCTGCAACACCTTTCTCTGTTTGAGTGCTCACCATGCTCAGGAAAAAAAGTTTGTTATCTATTCTTCCCTGTGGTTTTCAGCCTTCTAATCTACCTCTATACCTCTGCCATTGTTTTTTTAAAGTATGAAACAAAAAGAAGATTTCAGTTCTCTTATATTATTCACAGCCTCATGTCTAAGGTACAGCCCCAAGGCCCAAGACCATTCCACAGTCTTACGGGTTGAAATTGTCCCCCAAAAAAGATATGTTCAAGTCCTAACCCTGTGATACCTCAGAATGTGACCTCCTTTGGGAATGGGGTTGTTGCATTATAATTTGCTAAGATGAGATAGACTGAAGCAGGGTATGTCCTTGATCTAACATAGCTATTGTCTTAGAAGAAGAAAGAAGTTTGGATATAGACAAGGAAAATAGCCATGTGAAGAAGGAAGCAGTGATTGGAGATATGCTGCCCCAGCTAAGATGCCTGGGCCTACCAGAATCTAGACAAGACAAGGAAAGATCCTCTCCCAGAGGCTTTGGAGGGAGCATGGTCCTACCCATGCCTTGATTTCAGACTTCCAGCCTACAGAACTGCCAATAAATTGCTATTGTTTCAATCTATTCAGTTTGTGGTACTTTGTTTTGACAACTCTAGGAACTAACACACACAATTTCTTGAGTTCCCTAATTATCCTTCTTTCTGACCTTGGGACTCATTTCCCCAATATGGCTTTGCTCGGCCCTTAGGCTTAAAACTGCATGACATTTTCTGGCTTTGAGTGTTTATTTCCTTTTTTAACCATAATTAGTGATCATCCTTTAACAATTTTATGCAACAGAGGTTTGCTGGAACCCACTTGTACTAGTTTGCAGGAGATAATTGTTAAATTTTCAGGAATTTTGCAAACTGATTTCCTAATACAGCCATTGTTTTAAAAATTACATTATACAAGCTTTAAATTACATAAACTAAAACAAAGGTAGTAAATAATTGAAAATCATCACCTCCTAATTATTTGACTACATTTTGCTACTATAAATGCTCTTAAGATTATTTATATCTATTTT
>NW_007749627.1:4548-5376 GCF_000696425.1 Galeopterus variegatus | reverse complement strand
TGGGAGTCCTATGGCATGAGCCACATCCGCAGGACAAGGCCATACTGGAATATCACAGTTCTTGCTAAACCTCTGTGACACCTTTCTCTGTGTGAGTGCTCACCATGCTCAGGAAAAAAGTTTGTTATCTATTCTTCCCTGTGGTTTTCAGCCTTCTAATCTACCTCTATACCTCTGTCATTTTTTTTAAAGTATGAAACAAAAAAGAAGATTTCAGTTCTCTTATATTATTCACAGCCTCATGTCTAAGGTACAGCCCCAAGGCCCAAGACCCTTCCACAGTCTTATGGGTTGAACTTTGTCCTCCAAAAAAGATATGTTCAAGTCCTAACCCTGGGATACCTCAGAATGTGACCTCCTTTGGGAATGGGGTTGTTGCATTGTAATTTGCTAAGATAAGATAGACTGAAGTAGGGTGGGTCCTTGATCTAATATAACTGTTGTCTTAGAAAAAGAAAGGAGTTTGGATATAGACAAGGAAAATAGCCATGTGAAGACGGAAGCAGTGATTGGAGATATGCTGCCCCAGCTAAGATGCCTGGGCCTACCAGAATCTAGACAAGACAAGGAAAGATCCTCTCCCAGAGGCTTTGGAGGGAGCATGGTCCTACCCACGCCTTGATTTCAGACTTCCAGCCTACAGAACTGCCAATAAATTGCTATTGTTTCAATCTATTCAGTTTGTGGTACTTTGTTATGACAACTCTAGGAACTAACACACACAATTTCTTGAGTTCCCTAATCATCCTGCTTTCTGACTTTAGGACTCATTTACCCAATATGTCTTTGCTCTCAGCCCTTAGGCTTAAAACTGCATGATGTTTTCTA
>NW_007749627.1:2813-4427 GCF_000696425.1 Galeopterus variegatus | reverse complement strand
CCACCATATATGGAATAGGGTCAACATTCTTTACCTCTGCTGTGACATCTTCCTTGTTACAGATATAAACTGAACAAAAATATTTACAGGAACAGCAGCTCTATACATTTAAAACAAAGATTCAAAGAACCTGATAGCCATTAGATGGCTACTCCCTAAAATTCTTAAGGGTAATTTGAGGCCGTTGGCTGCTCAATTTTATTCTGCACATTGGGGAGTGGAGTCTTAGCTTAGAGACTCTGCCCTTGTCCTTGAACTCTGTGCCAGTAAGAGTTGGGAATGCTGCAAACTTCCAATCTGTGCAAGAAAGAAGGTGGAAGACCTTTCTTCTTTTAATCACAATGCCAGCAGCGGGTTAAGGAGTGGCGTTACCCACACTACGTGAAGACTTGCTGAGTCTACTTCTGCTGATAAGTGCCCTGTCTCATACCAGGAAGTGTTCCCGCTGTGTTGGAATGTGTGAAGTATGCATCACATCAATCTGTTGTGACCGAGGCATTCCTTCAAAACTTGTCATCTGAGTCCAACCATCTTCTTACTTAAGTAGCCACTAAGTTTTTTTGTTTTTTGGTTTTTGTTTTAATGATACTTTCCTTGTCTATGAAGACAATCCAACTGGGAAAGAAACTCAATCTCTTAAAGTTCTCCATATTTGAACACCCATTCTTAGTTTCTTTATGCATTTTAAGTAAGGGGAAAAAAGGCAAATCTAGCTCATACATAAGGCAGTCTCCAAAGGAAGCATGTAATAAAGTATAAAAAAATTATATTACAAATACCAACAATGCCATTACTATTTTGACAACTTTACTTTTCAGTATATTAGGCTTGAGGAAATACCCTTTGTTTAGGTTCTTGCTGGAGATGAAAGAGAAAGGTAGGAAGAGAGAGGGGGTACTGCTAAGAGCGAGGACTCAAGAGTGTGTCTGTCTTTCTTAGTTNGGGTGTTTAGACAGAACACAGCTCCTAGTTGTGTAGCTGTGGGAAATTCGCCAAAGTTAGCAAAGCCACTAACTGTAATAGGGACACAATAAGAGGACTTGTCTCCTAAGGTTGTTGCCAAACTGTGATGAGATACAGAGTGAGTCCTCAGTAAACACTAGCTAACATTCTTAAGAGGAAACAGTGCTACTTCTACTCTAACTAGCATGAGGACACCACCATTTCTAGCTGTAGTTATTAAATATATAAGAACAAAAAAAAATAGAGAGAGAGCAAATGGCAAGAAAGAGAGACAGAGGAAGAACAAGCAAGGAACAAGAATGGGTAAATAAAGGAGAAATGGGATTAAAATGAGGAAGAACAATGAAGCAAATGACAGGGAAAGGTTGAAAAGAGCAATGGTAAAAGGGAACAGGGCAAGTATTAATTATTAAAATTAATACAACTTCAAATTTCTATATGTCATTGGTTTGTCATCATAATAGAAGTGAATCAAAATAAAATTTAATTGTGAAGAAAGCCGGGAAAATATTTAATGGAAAACTCATAGGAAGCATAAGAGAAACAGAAGGGAAAGGGAGGAGAGAGCCTTGGTATTGGACATATGGGAATTGATTGAAAATGTGAAAAATGACTTCATCTAATTCCTTTCTGTGTCTTCTTTTTTCATTT
>NW_007749627.1:0-621 GCF_000696425.1 Galeopterus variegatus | reverse complement strand
ATAAATGTATCTCTGCAACTGCCTTCTCTTAAAAATTCTACTGCTGTCTCTGTAGTCATACAAATTATTGTGGTTATTTCATTATTTTTCTTTGTAGTGAACTACTATCACATTTGGTAAGACAATTAATTTTGGTTGTACATTTTTCATTGAACTTTGGTAAAATCGTTTCACTTTTTATTACTATAAAATTATTAGGAAATGCTTCTCAAGCTAATTTTCCCCCCTTTTAGGAAGGTAGGGGGATGAGAAAAAACACTCAATTTAAAGTCATTCTTCTGTCTCTAATTTTTAAAAACTGGTTTAAAGGTTCTAGCTACCAGGCGATTTTGCCAGGAGAACAAAATCTAATAATCTAATGTGGGTATTCCCAACTGAAGCAGGATGTTGAAACTGCGACTAGCAACAGGGGTGGGGAAATTCCTGTTGCTCTTCTTGCCTGTGATATACGGTACAAGGGTTGGCCCTGGTGTGGTCCACCTGCCAGCGGAGTTTAAAGTTTCCAAGGCTGGGGGGAACACAACGACTTGGATCAAACAGCCTAAATGGGAAGAAGAGCATTTCTACTGCATCGAAGAAGCCGTTAAAATCCTGCTATACTATTTTTTTTTTTTTTTTTTT
>NW_007749626.1:0-10767 GCF_000696425.1 Galeopterus variegatus | reverse complement strand
TTGCATAGTGTTTAAACTGTCTCTTCTTTATGCCATTCACATGGTCACAGCAGAATCCACCATGCTCGTAAATGGCTCCACCCCTGGCCACTGTGAATTGGTCTGGAGGCAGGCATCTGATAGGAGCTAAGTCAGTTAGCAGCCTTCCGTGGGACTTGGGAATCAGAACCCTGAAGGAAGAGTCAGTTGCTGTACCACACAAAGCAGCAGCCACATTCTGCCATGAGGACAGAGGAGCAGAAGGGCCAGCAGGCCATGATAGAAGGGTTGAAGCCACTGCTGGGAGAGAAGTAGAGGCAAGAGACAAAGAGGAAGCACATCTGGGTTCCCCACCATGCTCAGCCTGTGATTCTAGCCCACCCGTGGTGCATGCCTGGCTCTTGGAAACCGGGGGTTCCCACGATGTCCTCATTTCTGTAACTTACCACCAAAAGACTGCAAATGCAAGATGCCCAGTAAATATTTATGAAATGAATGAATTGGTCCAAATGTGGTGCTGATTCCCCAGTCTCAATGAGTCTTTCCTTAAGGTCATATTAATTTGGAGAATAATAATAACAGTAAACAGATCAGTCCAGCTGCCAGGCTCCCTGAGCCCAGAAGAGAGGACAGCAGGACATGCCCCAGAAAGGGGCCTCAACGCTTGGCCCCAGGTGTCGAGCATTGATTCCCTCTCTAGGGAGTTGTCCTCACACTCCCCTCGACAGAAGATCACAGGCGTGAAATGGGTTCCTCCCCGTGACCTGGCCAGGCCTTGGGTGTGAGCTGGACGAGGCGGCATGGGTTTGCTCGGGAGCCAAAGGTCACCAGTCAGCGGATGCTTTGAATTTAGACCCGGGTTTATGAGCCGCAGCGGCCGCCAGCGAGGACAGGGCCCAGCCCTTCCCAGGCCAGGGGCCGCTGGGAGGAAGGCGCACTTTTAATGGAGTGCCTGTTTCTCCCAAATATTACGCTAGGCAGGGAATTTGGACCAGAATGAAAGCAGAGGGTCTAATTTTAGACAGTACCTATGAATGAAACTTGACCCAGGCTGGGGAGGAAATACCTTCCATCAGCCCGTGCCAGGGCCAGTGTGTGTGATTTTCTGCTAAATTAGGCAGCTCCTGCAAACAGGTTACCACAGGGACTCGGGCTTTTCTTCCCTTCTTTGCTCCACTAAATTGGTCAGACCCTTTATTTCTAAATATATGCCCCTCCTCTCCTCATCCTCCATCTTTTACAAAAGCTCCTGGTCACCCCAGCCCTGCATGTTCTTGCTAACTAGAACCGACTGTTCATCCTCTTTCTTCTGCCCTGCCCTTCCTGATGCAGCCCTACCTTGGACCAAGAGCCCAAGACAATAGGTCAAGTGACATAGGACTAGAGAGCCTGGGGTGCCTCACTCCCAGAGCCAAGTGTCAGCTGGATTGGGGTCAGAAGGCAAGGCCCTCACCTCTCCTGTCCGTGGCTGTCTCCCAAGTGCCCAGCACAGAGCCTGGCGAGGATCCAGGCTCAGTCAAAGCCTATCAGCTCTTATCTGCCCTCTTGGTTGCTGCGTCCAAGCCTAGCTTGAGTAGAGCAGAGGTTATCTTCTGGCAAAAAATATCTATCCTCCTTTATTAGCTTTCTATCTTTAAAATTATTTAGCAAACATCACCCAGGAACAAGAGTATGAGCTGCCACCACCATAGAAATTAACCTGCAGTAGAGAGGGGAAGGGCAGCCTTTACAAATCAACAGGCCAGGGCTCCGATTCCAGTGCTTTCTCTTCCTGACTGTGTGATCTTTGGCGAGTCTCTCAGCCTCAATAAACCTCGGTTGCCTCTTCTATAAAATGGGATAGCGATCGCAACTTTTCAGAGTTCCCTGCAGCAGTGGCTTTTCCCCCAGCATATTCCTCTGTGTCTCTTCCCAGCTCCAGTTCCAATCAGAGCCTGGCCAGACTTGGGGGTGAAGGCAGAATCACGTCAGCCAAGCAGGAGAGAGGCTGGAACACAGCTCAGTTCCCAGTCTGGGGCAAGGCCCTGGCCAAGCTAAAGATCCGGTTCATCTGCAGCCAGGCTCCATGGCTTTGGAGTGTAGGCTGCCTGTGGAGCAGCCAAGGCAGTCCTTCAGACTGGGCAGCCCTGGGGCAGGGACGATGGTAAGGACCTTGCTGGTGACAACTGTCATCCCAGAGGTGAGATGCAGCCACGTGGGCTGCGCCTGGAGACAACCTGGGTGCTGCCCACGCCACCCTCCCCAGCAAGCCCTGACCATTTGCTTGTCATATGTTGAATGACTCAGCCATTTGGGACCCATTTTCCCTTCTCTAGAAACCCTCCCAGCAATGTTCCTGGGGAGGGGAAAAGAAACTTCCCTAGAAGTGTGTACCTCTAAGCATTTGTTTTCTTTGGGGGATTTGGGTAGAGTACATAATGAAAAAGAGGGACACCCTCAATACTCACACGGGCCTCTTAAAGTCTCTCTCTATGTCACCCTTCCCACAGTAGCCACCCCCCAGAGACCCACTACCTCTCTCTAGTAGAGGACTTTGCTTTTCTTGTATCCTTTCTTCTTTCTTTCCCCTTTCTTTTCTGCTCTTTCCTTCCTTCCTTCTTCCTTCTCTCCCTCCCTTCCTTCATTCTTCCTTCCTTTCTTTCTTTCAATTCCTTCCTCCCTCCCTTCTTATATTTCCTTCATTCAAGTTCAGTTCTGTGAGTCTGTTTTAGATGGCTGCTCTGTATGGGAATCTGTGAAATGTGGGTGAGGGTGGTTATGGTGGTCACGCACTGCAAATGCAAATCTGTTTACCCAACATCGAGCAAGCACCCACAACATACCATGTGCTGTGCTAAGAACACACCCCACAGGGGGAGAGAAGCATAGATGCAAACGAGGACACTGGAGGCAGGTGCAGGGCAGCATGGAGGAGGGTGTGCTTTGCTCTAGTATGGGTCCTCGGGGAGATGACATCTGAACAAGGCTTTGAAGGTTGAAGAGGAGCTCATCAGCTCATCAGGTGGACAAGAGCGGAGGAAACACCCCAAGGAGAGGGAGCAGAGTGCACAGTGGCAGTGTGACAGAACATAGTCACACGGAAGAATCCAGATGACCTTGTGGCCACAGGAGTATAAGACTCATGAGAATCCAGTACCTTGAAGAGTGAAGTGAGGGCACTTAGAGTGGTGCTGGAGGTGTGGGACTCAGCGGGGGCATAGAGGGGCTTGGTCAGGGAAGACAGCCTGGAGGAGGGGCTTGTGGGGGTCTTTTAATAATGATAGCATTTCCGCAGGAGGGGAAAAGGGTTGGGGCCAGGAAGAAGACTGGAGGGGGTGTTGCTCAGCATCACCTGGGGCACTTTTAAAAATGCACACTTCAGGCCCTACTTCCAGAGAGTCTGATTCAATTGGTCTGGGTGGGGCACAGGCATCTGTACTTTTTAAAGCTCCCTGGGACTCTGATGTGCAAACAGGGCCGAGATCCGCTCAACAGCTCTAGAAGAAGAGGGCATTCTGAGCAAAGCAGACAGGACAAGGAGGCATTTGGGGGGAAGGGCAATGGGAGCTGCCCACAGGAAGAAGCAAGAGAACACGCTGACCCTTCATCATGGACTGCCAGCTGCAGAGGCCCGATCTCCATTCTGCTTTTAAATGGAAGCCATTGAAGAGTTTTGCACAGGGCCACTTGTTGGGGCACAATCAGAGTGAAGGCTGCTGGAAGCAGGGAGGACTGGAGGGAGGGTACCTGTTACAGGCTGTTGGCCAGGGGAGAAGTATACAGCCCTAACCTATAGTGGTGACAGGGGACAGGTTTCTGGACCTGTGGAGGACAGGTGGGATGTCGTAAGTCCTGGATTTCTGCCAAGGGCACTGATCAAGTGCATCTTTGTGCATCTGTCTGCTAAGTGCTTGTCAAGTTCATTGTCATCCTTATGGCATGTGTGATGGTTAATGTTTTGTGTCAATTCAGCTGGGTCATGACACCCAGATATGCAGTCAAACACTGCTCTAGATGTTTCTGTGAGGGTGTTTTTGATGAGATTAACATTTAAGTTGGTGGATTTTGAGTAACGCAGATCACCCTCCATAATGTGGATGGGCCTCATTCAAACAGTTGAAGGCCTGAATGGAACAAAAAACCTGACCTCCCCTCAGCAAGAGTAAATTCTGCAGCAGTTGGCTGTCGGATTTGAACTGCAACATTGGCTCTTCCCTGAGTCTCCAACTGCTGGCATGCCCTGCAGATTCTGGACTTGCCAGCCTCCATAATTGTGTGAAACAATTCCTTAAAAGCTCTCTCTCTCTCTCTCTCTCTCTCTCTCTTGATACACACATACACACACACACAAGAGTACTTCAAAAAGTTGGTGGAAAAATAGAATTAAAAGATAATACCAATCTTTCCATGAATTTTTTGAAGATTCCTTGTGTGTATATACACATCCTACTGATTCTGTTTCACTGGAGAGCCCTGACTAATACAGTACAGATATCTCAATTCCTTTACCAACCCACAGCTTTGACAGAGCTGAACTGTCTTGTCCACCCCTGTACAAGGTGCCTCTGATTCAGTCCATAACAGTCAATGGCCCTACCTCACTTCCCGCAGAGCTTGGTGACATAACATTGGGTGTACATTTGGGTTTTCTTTGCATAAACTGAAATCTCTTAAGTAAACTCAGAATATCAAGCAGGATACTTTCAACAAAAAAATCAAAAAGCCCAACTCATGAGCCTTAGCAAGTATTTAGCTCACATATTAGAAAGTCCAGGGGCGAGGCAGGCTCTAGGACTAACTGTGTCAGCCACTCAGCATTACCAACAAAGAGTGAGCTCCTTCCAGCCGTCTTCCTGTCTCAGTGGTTTCATCCTCAGCCTGGTAGTGACATGGCCACTGTCGTTCCAGATGTCTCAACCAGACACCACAGCATCAACAGAAAGTGGGAAACCGTCCCCTCCCATGGCTCTTTCTTTGGAGGGAGGGAACATTTTCCAAAAGCCCACAGCAGATTCCCTTCATATCTCATTGGCCAGAATTGGGTCACATGGCCACTCCTGAACCAATCACTAGCAAGGTGGGTGAAATCATATTAATTGACTTAGACTAACTACCTTGGATGGGCTGGATGTTAGAATGAATGAAGACAACAACTTCATTGGCCCCCACGCTTGGGACAGCCTCTATTAAAAGAATCCCTCGGCACTAAACATCTGTTTGATAAATGTTCAGTTGAAGAAGTGGGTTCTGACATGTCTGAT
Source organism: Galeopterus variegatus (assembly GCF_000696425.1). Taxonomy (NCBI): domain Eukaryota; kingdom Metazoa; phylum Chordata; class Mammalia; order Dermoptera; family Cynocephalidae; genus Galeopterus; species Galeopterus variegatus. The sequence goes on along the minus strand of NW_007749626.1, from coordinate 5,548 downwards.
GGTTGTCCATGTTGATGATTATTCTGAATCATGTTTTACTAAATTATGCCCCATGAGTACTTCCTGCAACTGTCCTGCAAATGCCACTGCCAACATGTCATTCTTATCCAATGCGGCTTTCTCAGCCCTGTGTAAGAGACCACACTATCTGCAACAGGGACCAGGGAAGAGAGTGACAATATGACAATACGCTAGCATAATGCATACAATATGTCATCTAATTCCGCCAGGAGCTCTAGGAAGTAGTTGTCATTATTCCTTAAGTCAGTTATGGATGCTTCAGATAAGAGTAACAGAACTAGCAAAAACTTAGTTACCTCCTGTAACAAGAAGTTCCGGTTTGAAGCAGAAGTTGAGCATTGTCATCAGGATCTTTCTACCTTTCCCCTGTGCCATCCTCAGCGCACAGACTTTTATTTATAAGCTTATCATCTCATGGTAAGATGACTGCTTCAGCTACAACTATCACATCCTTGCATTAATGAATTCAAGGCAGGAAATAAAGGGAGAGATAATGTTTTGCATGAACCTCCAACCAGACTTCCTGCTCGCCAGAATTTGGTCACACACCAGCTCCTAGACCAAATATGATGCATCACCAGGGTAAGCACATCACCACATGGATAAACCTAGGGCTCTGTTACATGGGGGTAAAAGCATTCAGTGGGCAACTAACAGTGTCTGTCACACAAACCTATTCTACAAACAATGAAACAGAGGCTCAAGAGATTAAGTGAAATGCCCAAGGTCACCTAGCTTCTAAAAGGCAGAAGTAGGATTCAAATCTTAGTTGAGATATTCCAGATCAAGGATCTCTCCACAGTGCCATGATATCAGGTGTAGATGTACAACCCCAAAGTTCTTTTTATGCACATTCTTGAATCTTCTATTGGCCGATTATACACTTTCTGCTGGTCTCTACCTGGTCCCCCCAAGTGTGGATGAAACCCCACACTCACCGACAAGCTGGCTCCATCACAGTTGCAGCCAGCTGGACAAGGGCTTCCAGTTTGTTATTTGGGGGATACCCAGACACAACTCTGCTGCTTCAAAGTGTAGTCATTAACACCTAGCTATTAAAGGGAATGGCTCCCTGTTTGCGCTGAGCCATTTTTATGACATCCAGTGAACATGAGAAAACTGCAAGCAGAACCATTTATAGACTTAATCTTAGAGCCTGCAATGATATAAATGTTTAATGCTTTTTCCAGGTGTGAGCTGGGGGAAGTCTTGTGCATAAACCTTGGGTTAACGAAGGACTGACATAGGATGATCAGCGTCACAGGAAAACACGGTGGACAAAACTCTGACTAGGGAACCAGGGCACCTCTTCCTTGTCCTATCTCTGAAGCTGACCAGCTTGAATAATCCTAAGCTGACCACCTACCTCCTCTCACCCTCCTTACTTACAAACACTTTGGACAAAAAGATCTAATTCTTACTTATTTTTGCTTCCTTTCTAATAGCTAAGGTCTGGCACATACTAGTTATTCAGAAAGTGTTTGAATGAATGAATGATAAATAAATGATGTTTCTCTCCCTTGAGGGGAGAGTAACATTTGATTTCTCCTTTCCTGTCTGCACAGAGGAGGAGCTCAACACAAGCCTGTTGAATTAAGACATGAATAAATGAAATGTTTTAAAGCCGGGGTTGCCTTTACTGACTCCACTCGGCTAGTGCACTTGATGGTCCCTCTACCTAGAACTTTCTTCCCCTGACTCACTCAGGTCTCAGCTCAAATGTCCCCTTCTCAGGGATTCACCACCCCCACCTTCAGTAACTCTTGATGCTTCATCACACAGCTTCATTCATTGTCCTTCCTAGTGCTTTTCTCAACATGCAAGTATTTTCTTTGTTTGTAATCTATCTTCACCTGCTACAATAGAAGCTTCTTGAGAGCAGGGGCTATGCCTGCCTGGTTCATTGCACTATCCCCATTAGAATGTCTGGCACATAGTAGAAGTTCAATAAACATTTTATGAATAAATGAGTAAATGAACTTGACTTCCAACTCTTTGGGGTGTCCAGTGGCCCCCTCTTTAAAGCTGGAAGCTCTTTCTCATCCATCCAAATCCTCGCAGGCCCTCTCATAATCTAAAGCATCTTAAAAGTCTTTCCAGCCTTGGCCTCAGTAACCCCACACCACCTTGGCCCCCACCCCTCTGCTCACACTCCCCATCCTTCTCCTGCTCCCACCATCCTACTGCTTACCCTCCAGATTACCGATTAGGTTTAATTATAGGTACGACCACAATATGGAATGCTACACAGCCAAAATGATGCTAAAGAAGCATGTGTATTGACATAGAAAATCACTTACAATATATTGGTAAAGAGATGACAACATTTCCTGTAGGTACTTAGATTCTGTGTTAGTCCGTTTACGTTGGTTATAACACAATACTTGGAACTGGGTAATTTATAAAGAAAATGTAATTTATTGCTTACAGTTTCTGAGGCTGGGAAGTCCAAAGTCCATTTGGTGGTGGCGACAGTGACCCAGGGGTCTCACATTGCACGATGGTAGAAGCAGAGAGAGCAGGAGAGAGACAGACTCTCCTCTTCTTTTAAAGCCCTCAGAACCACGCCCCAACCACCATTTTTAATCCATTCACTACTGCACGGTCCTACAATCCAATCACCTCTTCAAGGCTCCACCTTTCAGTTACCATAATAGGATTTCTCACCCTCTTAACAGTCACAGTGGGGGCTAAGTTTCTAGTACCTAAAACTTGGGGGACACAATTCAAGCTTCAGGGAGTTTTGGAGGGACATGATTCAATCTGCTACGGATCCCATTTCTATAAAACCTCTGTGGGTGGGTATTTGTGCATACACCACTTGGAAACAATCAGAGGATTACACAACAAAATATTAAAAGTGATAATATTTGTGTATTTTCTTTCTTCATGTTTTCCTTATGTTTTCTTATGATGCTACTATATCCCTTGTACAATTTCTGAAAATATTAAGTTGAATCATGTGAAATAGCCATTTTTTTAGATCAAAAACAATCAAATATCTTCCATTTCATATGACTGGGTAAATTAAATAAACTATAAGATCACCTAACATTTAGTCAGGGTTGAAAGTTAAAAGGCGTTGGAGGAACATAAAGACTAAGAGACCCAGGAGTGCATGTCAAGTGGAACTGCTGCGTAGGGAATAGGGAAGCCAATCTCATACAGCGGGACCAGGTTGGGGGAAGAGAAATGGGGTAGGTTTTTTGAAGCCAAAAGACTGTGAGCCACCTGTGTCCCATATTAGGACACTAAAGTCCCTGGTCACTGCTGATCCATAGGTGACACCTGGGATTATTGATTAGATAAACACTGGGATAGCTGGAGGTGATTCCAGCTGTGTCTGCAGATTTCCATGTCCCCTGCCTCAGCTCTATACATCAAGCGCCTGATTTGGGAATTATGGCTCTCTGCCATCACTTGAGCGGAAGTCAGCTCTGTGCCACTGTCAGCAGTCTGGGAGGCTAAGTCAAGATTTGTTAAAGGAAGAAGAGGAGGAGGGAGGACAGAAGAAAGGGGAGGAAGAAAGGATATTTATATTTCTCAAGCCCAAGGGTCACTGGCAGGTGCTTTCCCCTGGGTGCTAAGCCTTTTACACCACAGTTTCTGAAAGGGGCAGCGACGTCACACATATCTATGACAATCACTTGAGAAAACCGAATGGTTAATATAGAAGGAAAATCCCTGATTTAGATGTTCTAAAGAGCCTTTCATGAAGTCCCCCAGCAATGACTCTGACTTGCTGTAGCATTTGTTGGATTTTGTCACAGATAAGACACTTAGCTCAGAAGTGGGAAACCAAAGGTAAGGAAAAATGGTGAGAGGGTGGAATCTCCTAGGCAGTGTGGGTTCAGGGCATGGTGTAACGAGCCTCAGTCACTGCCTTCAAACCCAGTCCCAGCATGGCCCAAGGCTTTGAATGGCTTGTTTAGACAATCGCGAATCAGAAGAAGGGAGCTCCATTCGGCCACTGGAAGGCTGGCAGCTTCAGCTTAGATGCACTTGAGGAAATGACGATGGGAAAAGAAAATGTATGCATCTGCACATGAAAAAGAAAGAAAGGCCAAAATGAAAACGACAAGACCCAGAATTTGGGAAAATAACAATAAATCCAACCAAAAATGACAAAGCATTAAAATCTTTGTCAAGGACAAATTAATTAAGACATAAAACAAAAGATAACTGAGCAAAGGCAAAAAGCAATAATTCATGAAAAAAAATCTGCATTTAACTTATTTTTAAAAAGCAAGGATAGAGGGAACTCACCTTCACTAGAAATCAAAGAAATGCAATCAAAACAAGAAGAGGCCAATTGTCTGTTGCCAAGTTAACAACAAAGTTCCAAACTATATAACACCCCGTGCTGATGAGAGTGCAGTTATATATAGTTACTCTCAATACATGCATGTGGGCATGTGAATTTATATATGTTTTGGAAATTTAAAATAAGTGACAGAAGTTTTCAAGAATCTTCAGGACCTTTGACCCAGTAATCCTATTTCTGAGCATATCTTAGGAAAGCAGTCCTTCTTAAAAAAATAAAAGTTTATTTATAAAAGTTCAAAAATTGAAACAACTTAAACTTTCAATATTGTGATGACTAAGTAGATAACATATTTATTTAAAACAATATTACAAAGATTAACAATGATGTGTATAAAAATGTAGTAATAGAGACAAAAACACATAAAATGCTGATCACAGAACATTAAGTGAAGAAAAATCAGAAGGAAAACAGCATATGTAGTAGAATCCAAACTTCGTGAAAATAGAAATTAAACAGAGTAAAAAAGACAGTAAAGAAACAACCCAAAATGTGAAAATTAGTTGGCATGATTGGAACTCAGTGATTTGGGGTTTTCTTCATACTTATTTTATTATCCAAAACTTCTTTAATACCTTAGGATGAAAAAAAAAAAGTAAGTATGCTATATTTTTTGGCAGACAAAAAAGGACAAAGATGTGGGTGAAATACTGTACAATTTCTATAACATAAATAATAAAGTGCAATGAAGCCTGACATATCTGTCCTGTCCTGTCTTTCTTTCCCTGAAAGCAGTTCAGCCATGCTCCATTAGAATGGAAGTGGGTATGGCCCAATACACTTAACAAATCCACACAGTTTTCAAACAGCAGCAAACCCAAATGGAAGGAAAAGAAGGCAAGAATACGCTAAGTGGATAAACCTAATGAAATACCCATGAAGCATCATCAACCTGATACTTATAGAAATGCAAAAATAAGACAGAAGCATCCCTTCCTAATCTGGCCTAAAAAAACCCAAAAATCTAGAACTGTTGAAAAGTGGGCACCAGAATTCTATAGTTAATAACGTTTTACTGCATGTAACTAAACGTCTAGAAGACAGGAGCTCAAATGTGCACATCACAAAAAATGATTAAGTTTTGCAATGAAGAATAGGCTAATTACCCAGAATAGATCGATACACATTATATGCATGTATTGAAATAAAACTCTGTACCCTACAAACATGTGCAATCTATATGTTTCAATAATAAAAAAAAAA